>NW_027514994.1:0-100936 GCF_048772815.1 Callospermophilus lateralis | reverse complement strand
AGGAGACTCATGGTTTTTGGAAGCTTGGAAGACCTTTTCAATGAAGGTGTTTGCCCGCAAGTCTCTGCTTAGGGCTTAATCAAGCGGAAACAAACCATAAAGATAGAACATGGAACTACTTCATTGTATCAAGTTTCAAGAAGCTAGCACAAACCGTGTTTGATTTAGAGTTCTAACTACACCTATCCGTATATGAGAAACAGAGTGAAACGTGAAAATTGAAACTGTTACTGCAAACGAATGCTTCAACCTAGAAGAACGAAAGTTGGGCAGCCAAGTGGGATTGTTGTAGTGACCATTACCTGAAAGTATCATGAAGATTGGATGAAAAAATGTATGCTGATATTTCAGGACTTTAGTAGTTTTTTGGAAGATTGGAAACCCCTTTCAATGAAGGTGTTTTTTGCCCATCTCTGCTTAGGGCTACATCAAGAGGAAACAAACCATAGAGATAGCACTTAGAACTACTTTATTCTGTGAAGTTTCAAGAAGCTAGCACAAACCGTGTTTGATTTACAGTTCCAACTATATCTATCCATATAGGAGAAAACAGAGTGAAACCTAACAATCGAAACTGTTAGTGCAAACGAATGCTTCAACCTAGAAGTACGAAACTTGGGCAGCCAAGTGAGATTGTTGTAGTGATGATTACCTGAAAGTTTTGTGAAGATTGGATGAAAAAATATATGCTGAGAATTCAGGAGACTCATGGTTTTTTGGAAGCTTGGAAGACCTTTTCAATGAAGGTGTTTGCCCGCAAGTCTCTGCTTAGGGCTTAATCAAGCGGAAACAAACCATAAAGATAGAACATGGAACTACTTCATTGTATCAAGTTTCAAGAAGCTAGCACAAACCGTGTTTGATTTAGAGTTCTAACTACACCTATCCGTATATGAGAAAACAGAGGGAAACGTGAAAATTGAAACTGTTACTGCAAACGAATGCTTCAACCTAGAAGAACGAAAGTTGGGCAGCCAAGTGGGATTGTTGTAGTGACCATTACCTGAAAGTATCATGAAGATTGGATGAAAAAATGTATGCTGATATTTCAGGACTTTAGTAGTTTTTTGGAAGATTGGAAACCCCTTTCAATGAAGGTGTTTTTCGCCCATCTCTGCTTAGGGCTACATCAAGAGGAAACAAACCATAGAGATAGAACTTAGAACTACTTCATTCTGTGAAGTTTCAAGAAGCTAGCACAAACCGTGTTTGATTTACAGTTCCAACTACATCTATCCATATAGCAGTAAACAGAGTGAAACCAAACAATCGAAACTGTTAGTGCAAACGAATGCTTCAACCTAGAAGTACGAAACTTGGGCAGCCAAGTGAGATTGTTGTAGTGATGATTACCTGAAAGTATTGTGAAGATTGGATGAAAAAATATATGCTGAGAATTCAGGAGACTCATGGTTTTTTGAAAGCTTGGAAGACCTTTTCAATGTAAGTTTGTGCCCGACAGGCTCTGCTTAGGGCTTAATCAAGCGGAAACAAACCATAGAGATAGAACATGGATCTACTTCATTGTGTCAAGTTTCAAGAAGCTAGCACAAACCGTGTTTGATTTAGCGTTCTAACTACACCTATCCGTATATGAGAAAACAGAGTGAAACGTGAAAATTGCAACTGTTACTGCAAACGAATGCTTCAACCTAGAAGAACGAAAGTTGGGCAGCCAAGTGGGATTGTTGTAGTGACCATTACCTGAAAGTATCATGAAGATTGGATGAAAAAATGTATGCTGATATTTCAGGACTTTAGTAGTTTTTTGGAAGATTGGAAACCCCTTTCAATGAAGGTGTTTTTCGCCCATCTCTGCTTAGGGCTACATCAAGAGGAAACAATCCATAGAGATAGCACTTAGAACTACTTCATTCTGTGAAGTTTCAAGAAGCTAGCACAAACCGTGTTTGATTTACGGTTCCAACTAGATCTATCCATATAGCAGAAAACAGAGTGAAACCTAACAATCGAAACTGTTAGTGCAAACGAATGCTTCAACCTAGAAGTACGAAACTTGGGCAGCCAAGTGAGATTGTTGTAGTGATGATTACCTGAAAGTATTGTGAAGATTGGATGAAAAAATATATGCTGAGAATTCAGGACCTCATGGTTTTTTGGAAGCTTGGAAGACCTTTTCAAAGAAAGTTTGTGCCCGACAGGCTCTGCTTAGGGCTACATCAAGCAGAAACAAACCATGGAGATAGAACATGGAACTACTTCATTGTGTCAAGTTTCGAGAAGCTAGCACAAACCGTGTTTGATTTAGAGTTCTAACTACACCTATCCGTATATGAGAAAACAGAGTGAAAAGTGAAAATTGAAACTGTTACTGCAAACGAATGCTTCAACCTAGAAGAACGAAAGTTGGGCAGCCAAGTGGGATTGTTGTAGTGACCATTACCTGAAAGTATCATGAAGATTGGATGAAAAAATGTATGCTGATATTTCAGGACTTTTGTAGTTTTTTGGAAGATTGCAAACCCCTTCCAATGAAGGAGTTTTTCGCCCATCTCTGCTTAGGGCTACATCAAGAGGAAACAATCCATAGAGATAGCACTTAGAACTACTTCATTCTGTGAAGTTTCAAGAAGCTAGCCCAAACCGTGTTTGATTTACGGTTCCAACTAGATCTATCCATATAGCAGAAAACAGTGTGAAACCTAACAATCGAAACTGTTAGTGCAAACGAATGCTTCAACCTAGAAGTACGAAACTTGGGCAGCCAAGTGAGATTGTTGTAGTGATGATTACCTGAAAGTATTGTGTAGATTGGATGAAAAAATATGTGCTGAGAATTCAGGAGACTCATGGTTTTTTGGAAGCTTGGAAGACCTTTTCAATGAAGGTGTTTGCCCGCAAGTCTCTGCTTAGGGCTTAATCAAGCGGAAACAAACCATAGAGATAGAACATGGAACTACTTCATTGTATCAAGTTTCAAGAAGCTAGCACAACCGTGTTTGATTTACAGTTCTAACTACACCTATCCGTATATGACAAAACAGAGTGAAACGTGAAAATTGAAACTGTTACTGCAAACGAATGCTTCAACCTAGAAGAACGAAAGTTGGGCAGCCAAGTGGGATTGTTGTAGTGATCATTACCTGAAAGTATCATGAAGATTGGATGAAAAAATATATGCAGAGATTTCAGGACTTTTGTAGATTTTGGAAGATTGGAAACCCCTTTCAATGAAGGTGTTTTTCGCCCATCTCTGCTTAGGGCTACATCAAGAGGAAACAAACCATAGAGATAGCACTTAGAACTACTTCATTCTGTGAAGTTTCAAGAAGCTAGCACAAACCGTGTTTGATTTACAGTTCCAACTATATCTATCCATATAGGAGAAAACAGAGTGAAACCTAACAATCGAAACTGTTAGTGCAAACGAATGCTTCAACCTAGAAGTACGAAACTTGGGCAGCCAAGTGAGATTGTTGTAGTGATGATTACCTGAAAGTTTTGTGAAGATTGGATGAAAAAATATATGCTGAGAATTCAGGAGACTCATGGTTTTTTGGAAGCTTGGAAGACCTTTTCAATGAAGGTGTTTGCCCGCAAGTCTCTGCTTAGGGCTTAATCAAGCGGAAACAAACCATAAAGATAGAACATGGAACTACTTCATTGTATCAAGTTTCAAGAAGCTAGCACAAACCGTGTTTGATTTAGAGTTCTAACTAAACCTATCCGTATATGAGAAAACAGAGTGAAACGTGAAAATTGAAACTGTTACTGCAAACGAATGCTTCAACCTAGAAGAACGAAAGTTGGGCAGCCAAGTGGGATTGTTGTAGTGACCATTACCTGAAAGTATCATGAAGATTGGATGAAAAAATGTATGCTGATATTTCAGGACTTTAGTAGTTTTTTGGAAGATTGGAAACCCCTTAAATGAAGGTGTTTTTCGCCCATCTCTGCTTAGGGCTACATCAAGAGGAAACAAACCATAGAGATAGAACTTAGAACTACTTCATTCTGTGAAGTTTCAAGAAGCTAGCACAAACCGTGTTTGATTTAGAGTTCTAACTACACCTATCCGTATATGAGAAAACAGAGTGAAACGTGAAAATTGAAACTGTTACTGCAAACGAATGCTTCAACCTAGAAGAACGAAAGTTGGGCAGCCAAGTGGGATTGTTGTAGTGACCATTACCTGAAAGTATCATGAAGATTGGATGAAAAAATGTATGCTGATATTTCAGGACTTTAGTAGTTTTTTGGAAGATTGGAAACCCCTTTCAATGAAGGTGTTTTTCGCCCATCTCTGCTTAGGGCTACATCAAGAGGAAACAATCCATAGAGATAGCACTTAGAACTACTTCATTCTGTGAAGTTTCAAGAAGCTAGCACAAACCGTGTTTGATTTACGGTTCCAACTAGATCTATCCATATAGCAGAAAACAGAGTGAAACCTAACAATCGAAACTGTTAGTGCAAACGAATGCTTCAACCTAGAAGTACGAAACTTGGGCAGCCAAGTGAGATTGTTGTAGTGATGATTACCTGAAAGTATTGTGAAGATTGGTATGAAAAAATATATGCTGAGAATTCAGGACCTCATGGTTTTTTGGAAGCTTGGAAGACCTTTTCAAAGAAAGTTTGTGCCCGACAGGCTCTGCTTAGGGCTACATCAAGCAGAAACAAACCATGGAGATAGAACATGGAACTACTTCATTGTGTCAAGTTTCGAGAAGCTAGCACAAACCGTGTTTGATTTAGAGTTCTAACTACACCTATCCGTATATGAGAAAACAGAGTGAAAAGTGAAAATTGAAACTGTTACTGCAAACGAATGCTTCAACCTAGAAGAACGAAAGTTGGGCAGCCAAGTGGGATTGTTGTAGTGACCATTACCTGAAAGTATCATGAAGATTGGATGAAAAAATGTATGCTGATATTTCAGGACTTTTGTAGTTTTTTGGAAGATTGCAAACCCCTTTCAATGAAGGAGTTTTTCGCCCATCTCTGCTTAGGGCTACATCAAGATGAAACAATCCATAGAGATAGCACTTAGAACTACTTCATTCTGTGAAGTTTCAAGAAGCTAGCCCAAACCGTGTTTGATTTACGGTTCCAACTAGATCTATCCATATAGCAGAAAACAGAGTGAAACCTAACAATCGAAACTGTTAGTGCAAACGAATGCTTCAACCTAGAAGTACGAAACTTGGGCAGCCAAGTGAGATTGTTGTAGTGATGATTACCTGAAAGTATTGTGTAGATTGGATGAAAAAATATGTGCTGAGAATTCAGGAGACTCATGGTTTTTTGGAAGCTTGGAAGACCTTTTCAATGAAGGTGTTTGCCCGCAAGTCTCTGCTTAGGGCTTAATCAAGCGGAAACAAACCATAGAGATAGAACATGGAACTACTTCATTGTATCAAGTTACAAGAAGCTAGCACAAACCGTGTTTGATTTACAGTTCTAACTACACCTATCCGTATATGACAAAACAGAGTGAAACGTGAAAATTGAAACTGTTACTGCAAACGAATGCTTCAACCTAGAAGAACGAAAGTTGGGCAGCCAAGTGGGATTGTTGTAGTGATCATTACCTGAAAGTATCATGAAGATTGGAAGAAAAAATATATGCAGAGATTTCAGGACTTTTGTAGATTTTGGAAGATTGGAAACCCCTTTCAATGAAGGTGTTTTTTGCCCATCTCTGCTTAGGGCTACATCAAGAGGAAACAAACCATAGAGATAGCACTTAGAACTACTTCATTCTGTGAAGTTTCAAGAAGCTAGCACAAACCGTGTTTGATTTACAGTTCCAACTATATCTATCCATATAGGAGAAAACAGAGTGAAACCTAACAATCGAAACTGTTAGTGCAAACGAATGCTTCAACCTAGAAGTACGAAACTTGGGCAGCCAAGTGAGATTGTTGTAGTGATGATTACCTGAGAGTTTTGTGAAGATTGGATGAAAAAATATATGCTGAGAATTCAGGAGACTCATGGTTTTTTGGAAGCTTGGAAGACCTTTTCAATGAAGGTGTTTGCCCGCAAGTCTCTGCTTAGGGCTTAATCAAGCGGAAACAAACCATAAAGATAGAACATGGAACTACTTCATTGTATCAAGTTTCAAGAAGCTAGCACAAACCGTGTTTGATTTAGAGTTCTAACTACACCTATCCGTATATGAGAAAACAGAGTGAAACGTGAAAATTGAAACTGTTACTGCAAACGAATGCTTCAACCTAGAAGAACGAAAGTTGGGCAGCCAAGTGGGATTGTTGTAGTGACCATTACCTGAAAGTATCATGAAGATTGGATGAAAAAATGTATGCTGATATTTCAGGACTTTAGTAGTTTTTTGGAAGATTGGAAACCCCTTTCAATGAAGGTGTTTTTTGCCCATCTCTGCTTAGGGCTACATCAAGAGGAAACAAACCATAGAGATAGCACTTAGAACTACTTTATTCTGTGAAGTTTCAAGAAGCTAGCACAAACCGTGTTTGATTTACAGTTCCAACTATATCTATCCATATAGGAGAAAACAGAGTGAAACCTAACAATCGAAACTGTTAGTGCAAACGAATGCTTCAACCTAGAAGTACGAAACTTGGGCAGCCAAGTGAGATTGTTGTAGTGATGATTACCTGAAAGTTTTGTGAAGATTGTATGAAAAAATATATGCTGAGAATTCAGGAGACTCATGGTTTTTTGGAAGCTTGGAAGACCTTTTCAATGAAGGTGTTTGCCCGCAAGTCTCTGCTTAGGGCTTAATCAAGCGGAAACAAACCATAAAGATAGAACATGGAACTACTTCATTGTATCAAGTTTCAAGAAGCTAGCACAAACCGTGTTTGATTTAGAGTTCTAACTACACCTATCCGTATATGAGAAAACAGAGGGAAACGTGAAAATTGAAACTGTTACTGCAAACGAATGCTTCAACCTAGAAGAACGAAAGTTGGGCAGCCAAGTGGGATTGTTGTAGTGACCATTACCTGAAAGTATCATGAAGATTGGATGAAAAAATGTATGCTGATATTTCAGGACTTTAGTAGTTTTTTGGAAGATTGGAAACCCCTTTCAATGAAGGTGTTTTTCGCCCATCTCTGCTTAGGGCTACATCAAGAGGAAACAAACCATAGAGATAGAACTTAGAACTACTTCATTCTGTGAAGTTTCAAGAAGCTAGCACAAACCGTGTTTGATTTACAGTTCCAACTACATCTATCCATATAGCAGTAAACAGAGTGAAACCAAACAATCGAAACTGTTAGTGCAAACGAATGCTTCAACCTAGAAGTACGAAACTTGGGCAGCCAAGTGAGATTGTTGTAGTGATGATTACCTGAAAGTATTGTGAAGATTGGATGAAAAAATATATGCTGAGAATTCAGGAGACTCATGGTTTTTTGAAAGCTTGGAAGACCTTTTCAATGTAAGTTTGTGCCCGACAGGCTCTGCTTAGGGCTTAATCAAGCGGAAACAAACCATAGAGATAGAACATGGATCTACTTCATTGTGTCAAGTTTCAAGAAGCTAGCACAAACCGTGTTTGATTTAGCGTTCTAACTACACCTATCCGTATATGAGAAAACAGAGTGAAACGTGAAAATTGCAACTGTTACTGCAAACGAATGCTTCAACCTAGAAGAACGAAAGTTGGGCAGCCAAGTGGGATTGTTGTAGTGACCATTACCTGAAAGTATCATGAAGATTGGATGAAAAAATGTATGCTGATATTTCAGGACTTTAGTAGATTTTTGGAAGATTGGAAACCCCTTTCAATGAAGGTGTTTTTCGCCCATCTCTGCTTAGGGCTACATCAAGAGGAAACAATCCATAGAGATAGCACTTAGAACTACTTCATTCTGTGAAGTTTCAAGAAGCTAGCACAAACCGTGTTTGATTTACGGTTCCAACTAGATCTATCCATATAGCAGAAAACAGAGTGAAACCTAACAATCGAAACTGTTAGTGCAAACGAATGCTTCAACCTAGAAGTACGAAACTTGGGCAGCCAAGTGAGATTGTTGTAGTGATGATTACCTGAAAGTATTGTGAAGATTGGATGAAAAAATATATGCTGAGAATTCAGGACCTCATGGTTTTTTGGAAGCTTGGAAGACCTTTTCAAAGAAAGTTTGTGCCCGACAGGCTCTGCTTAGGGCTACATCAAGCAGAAACAAACCATGGAGATAGAACATGGAACTACTTCATTGTGTCAAGTTTCGAGAAGCTAGCACAAACCGTGTTTGATTTAGAGTTCTAACTACACCTATCCGTATATGAGAAAACAGAGTGAAAAGTGAAAATTGAAACTGTTACTGCAAACGAATGCTTCAACCTAGAAGAACGAAAGTTGGGCAGCCAAGTGGGATTGTTGTAGTGACCATTACCTGAAAGTATCATGAAGATTGGAAGAAAAAATATATGCAGAGATTTCAGGACTTTTGTAGATTTTGGAAGATTGGAAACCCCTTTCAATGAAGGTGTTTTTTGCCCATCTCTGCTTAGGGCTACATCAAGAGGAAAAAAACCATAGAGATAGCACTTAGAACTACTTCATTCTGTGAAGTTTCAAGAAGCTAGCACAAACCGTGTTTGATTTACAGTTCCAACTATATCTATCCATATAGGAGAAAACAGAGTGAAACCTAACAATCGAAACTGTTAGTGCAAACGAATGCTTCAACCTAGAAGTACGAAACTTGGGCAGCCAAGTGAGATTGTTGTAGTGATGATTACCTGAGAGTTTTGTGAAGATTGGATGAAAAAATATATGCTGAGAATTCAGGAGACTCATGGTTTTTTGGAAGCTTGGAAGACCTTTTCAATGAAGGTGTTTGCCCGCAAGTCTCTGCTTAGGGCTTAATCAAGCGGAAACAAACCATAAAGATAGAACATGGAACTACTTCATTGTATCAAGTTTCAAGAAGCTAGCACAAACCGTGTTTGATTTAGAGTTCTAACTACACCTATCCGTATATGAGAAAACAGAGTGAAACGTGAAAATTGAAACTGTTACTGCAAACGAATGCTTCAACCTAGAAGAACGAAAGTTGGGCAGCCAAGTGGGATTGTTGTAGTGACCATTACCTGAAAGTATCATGAAGATTGGATGAAAAAATGTATGCTGATATTTCAGGACTTTAGTAGTTTTTTGGAAGATTGGAAACCCCTTTCAATGAAGGTGTTTTTTGCCCATCTCTGCTTAGGGCTACATCAAGAGGAAACAAACCATAGAGATAGCACTTAGAACTACTTTATTCTGTGAAGTTTCAAGAAGCTAGCACAAACCGTGTTTGATTTACAGTTCCAACTATATCTATCCATATAGGAGAAAACAGAGTGAAACCTAACAATCGAAACTGTTAGTGCAAACGAATGCTTCAACCTAGAAGTACGAAACTTGGGCAGCCAAGTGAGATTGTTGTAGTGATGATTACCTGAAAGTTTTGTGAAGATTGGATGAAAAAATATATGCTGAGAATTCAGGAGACTCATGGTTTTTTGGAAGCTTGGAAGACCTTTTCAATGAAGGTGTTTGCCCGCAAGTCTCTGCTTAGGGCTTAATCAAGCGGAAACAAACCATAAAGATAGAACATGGAACTACTTCATTGTATCAAGTTTCAAGAAGCTAGCACAAACCGTGTTTGATTTAGAGTTCTAACTACACCTATCCGTATATGAGAAAACAGAGGGAAACGTGAAAATTGAAACTGTTACTGCAAACGAATGCTTCAACCTAGAAGAACGAAAGTTGGGCAGCCAAGTGGGATTGTTGTAGTGACCATTACCTGAAAGTATCATGAAGATTGGATGAAAAAATGTATGCTGATATTTCAGGACTTTAGTAGTTTTTTGGAAGATTGGAAACCCCTTTCAATGAAGGTGTTTTTCGCCCATCTCTGCTTAGGGCTACATCAAGAGGAAACAAACCATAGAGATAGAACTTAGAACTACTTCATTCTGTGAAGTTTCAAGAAGCTAGCACAAACCGTGTTTGATTTACAGTTCCAACTACATCTATCCATATAGCAGTAAACAGAGTGAAACCAAACAATCGAAACTGTTAGTGCAAACGAATGCTTCAACCTAGAAGTACGAAACTTGGGCAGCCAAGTGAGATTGTTGTAGTGATGATTACCTGAAAGTATTGTGAAGATTGGATGAAAAAATATATGCTGAGAATTCAGGAGACTCATGGTTTTTTGAAAGCTTGGAAGACCTTTTCAATGTAAGTTTGTGCCCGACAGGCTCTGCTTAGGGCTTAATCAAGCGGAAACAAACCATAGAGATAGAACATGGATCTACTTCATTGTGTCAAGTTTCAAGAAGCTAGCACAAACCGTGTTTGATTTAGCGTTCTAACTACACCTATCCGTATATGAGAAAACAGAGTGAAACGTGAAAATTGCAACTGTTACTGCAAACGAATGCTTCAACCTAGAAGAACGAAAGTTGGGCAGCCAAGTGGGATTGTTGTAGTGACCATTACCTGAAAGTATCATGAAGATTGGATGAAAAAATGTATGCTGATATTTCAGGACTTTAGTAGTTTTTTGGAAGATTGGAAACCCCTTTCAATGAAGGTGTTTTTCGCCCATCTCTGCTTAGGGCTACATCAAGAGGAAACAATCCATAGAGATAGCACTTAGAACTACTTCATTCTGTGAAGTTTCAAGAAGCTAGCACAAACCGTGTTTGATTTACGGTTCCAACTAGATCTATCCATATAGCAGAAAACAGAGTGAAACCTAACAATCGAAACTGTTAGTGCAAACGAATGCTTCAACCTAGAAGTACGAAACTTGGGCAGCCAAGTGAGATTGTTGTAGTGATGATTACCTGAAAGTATTGTGAAGATTGGATGAAAAAATATATGCTGAGAATTCAGGACCTCATGGTTTTTTGGAAGCTTGGAAGACCTTTTCAAAGAAAGTTTGTGCCCGACAGGCTCTGCTTAGGGCTACATCAAGCAGAAACAAACCATGGAGATAGAACATGGAACTACTTCATTGTGTCAAGTTTCGAGAAGCTAGCACAAACCGTGTTTGATTTAGAGTTCTAACTACACCTATCCGTATATGAGAAAACAGAGTGAAAAGTGAAAATTGAAACTGTTACTGCAAACGAATGCTTCAACCTAGAAGAACGAAAGTTGGGCAGCCAAGTGGGATTGTTGTAGTGACCATTACCTGAAAGTATCATGAAGATTGGATGAAAAAATGTATGCTGATATTTCAGGACTTTTGTAGTTTTTTGGAAGATTGCAAACCCCTTCCAATGAAGGAGTTTTTCGCCCATCTCTGCTTAGGGCTACATCAAGAGGAAACAATCCATAGAGATAGCACTTAGAACTACTTCATTCTGTGAAGTTTCAAGAAGCTAGCCCAAACCGTGTTTGATTTACGGTTCCAACTAGATCTATCCATATAGCAGAAAACAGAGTGAAACCTAACAATCGAAACTGTTAGTGCAAACGAATGCTTCAACCTAGAAGTACGAAACTTGGGCAGCCAAGTGAGATTGTTGTAGTGATGATTACCTGAAAGTATTGTGTAGATTGGATGAAAAAATATGTGCTGAGAATTCAGGAGACTCATGGTTTTTTGGAAGCTTGGAAGACCTTTTCAATGAAGGTGTTTGCCCGCAAGTCTCTGCTTAGGGCTTAATCAAGCGGAAACAAACCATAGAGATAGAACATGGAACTACTTCATTGTATCAAGTTTCAAGAAGCTAGCACAAACCGTGTTTGATTTACAGTTCTAACTACACCTATCCGTATATGACAAAACAGAGTGAAACGTGAAAATTGAAACTGTTACTGCAAACGAATGCTTCAACCTAGAAGAACGAAAGTTGGGCAGCCAAGTGGGATTGTTGTAGTGATCATTACCTGAAAGTATCATGAAGATTGGATGAAAAAATATATGCAGAGATTTCAGGACTTTTGTAGATTTTGGAAGATTGGAAACCCCTTTCAATGAAGGTGTTTTTCGCCCATCTCTGCTTAGGGCTACATCAAGAGGAAACAAACCATAGAGATAGCACTTAGAACTACTTCATTCTGTGAAGTTTCAAGAAGCTAGCACAAACCGTGTTTGATTTACAGTTCCAACTATATCTATCCATATAGGAGAAAACAGAGTGAAACCTAACAATCGAAACTGTTAGTGCAAACGAATGCTTCAACCTAGAAGTACGAAACTTGGGCAGCCAAGTGAGATTGTTGTAGTGATGATTACCTGAAAGTTTTGTGAAGATTGGATGAAAAAATATATGCTGAGAATTCAGGAGACTCATGGTTTTTTGGAAGCTTGGAAGACCTTTTCAATGAAGGTGTTTGCCCGCAAGTCTCTGCTTAGGGCTTAATCAAGCGGAAACAAACCATAAAGATAGAACATGGAACTACTTCATTGTATCAAGTTTCAAGAAGCTAGCACAAACCGTGTTTGATTTAGAGTTCTAACTAAACCTATCCGTATATGAGAAAACAGAGTGAAACGTGAAAATTGAAACTGTTACTGCAAACGAATGCTTCAACCTAGAAGAACGAAAGTTGGGCAGCCAAGTGGGATTGTTGTAGTGACCATTACCTGAAAGTATCATGAAGATTGGATGAAAAAATGTATGCTGATATTTCAGGACTTTAGTAGTTTTTTGGAAGATTGGAAACCCCTTAAATGAAGGTGTTTTTCGCCCATCTCTGCTTAGGGCTACATCAAGAGGAAACAAACCATAGAGATAGAACTTAGAACTACTTCATTCTGTGAAGTTTCAAGAAGCTAGCACAAACCGTGTTTGATTTACGGTTCCAACTAGATCTATCCATATAGCAGAAAACAGAGTGAAACCTAACAATCGAAACTGTTAGTGCAAACGAATGCTTCAACCTAGATTACAAAACTTGGGCAGCCAAGTGAGATTGTTGTAGTGATGATTACCTGAAAGTATTGTGAAGATTAGATGAAAAAATATATGCTGAGAATTCAGGAGACTCATGGTTTTTTGGAAACTTGGAAGACCATTTCAATGAAGGTGTTTGCCCGACAGGCTCTGCTTAGGGCTCAATCAAGCGGAAACAAACCATAGAGATAGAACATGGAACTACTTCATTGTGTCAAGATTGAAGAAGCTAGCACAAACCGTTTTTGATTTAGAGTTCTAACTACACCTATCCGTATATGAGAAAACAGAGTGAAACGTGAAAATTGCAACTGTTACTGCAAACGAATGCTTCAACCTAGAAGAACGAAAGTTGGGCAGCCAAGTGGGATTGTTGTAGTGACCATTACCTGAAAGTATCATGAAGATTGGATGAAAAAATGTATGCTGATATTTCAGGACTTTTGTAGTTTTTTGGAAGATTGGAAACCCCTTTCAATGAAGGTGTTTTTCGCCCATCTCTGCTTAGGGCTACATCAAGAGGAAACAAACCATAGAGATAGAACTCAGAACTACTTCATTCTGTGAAGATTCAAGAAGCTACCACAAACCGTGTTTGATTTATAGTTCCAACTACATCTATCCATATAGGAGAAAACAGAGTAAAACCTAACTATCGAAACTGATGGTGCAAACGAATGCTTCAACCTAGAATTACAAAACTTGGGCAGCCAAGTGAGATTGTTGTAGTGATGATTACCTGAAAGTATTGTGAAGATTAGATGAAAAAATATATGCTGAGAATTCAGGAGACTCATGGTTTTTTGGAAGCTTGGAAGACCTTTTCAATGAAAGTTTGTTTCCGACAGTCTCTGCTTAGGGCTTAATCAAGCGGAAACAAACCATAGAGATAGAACATGGAACTACTTCATTGTGTCAAGTTTGAAGAAGCTAACACAAACCGTTTTTGATTTAGAGTTCTAACTACACCTATCCGTATATGAGAAAACAGAGTGAAACGTGAAAATTGAAACTGTTACTGCAAACGAATGCTTCAACCTAGAAGAACGAAAGTTGGGCAGCCAAGTGGGATTGTTGTAGTGACCATTACCTGAAAGTATCATGAAGATTGGATGAAAAAATGTGTGCTGATATTTCAGGACTTTTGTAGTTTTTTGGAAGATTGGAAACCCCTTTCAATGAAGGTGTTTTTCGCCCATCTCTGCTTAGGGCTACATCAAGAGGAAACAATCCATAGAGATAGCACTTAGAACTACTTCATTCTGTGAAGTTTCAAGAAGCTAGCACAAACCGTGTTTGATTTACGGTTCCAACTAGATCTATCCACATAGCAGAAAACAGAGTGAAACCTAACAATCGAAACTGTTAGTGCAAACGAATGCTTCAACCTAGAAGTACGAAACTTGGGCAGCCAAGTGAGATTGTTGTAGTGATGATTACCTGAAAGTATTGTGAAGATTGGATGAAAAAATATATGCTGAGAATTCAGGACCTCATGGTTTTTTGGAAGCTTGGAAGACCTTTTCAAAGAAAGTTTGTGCCCGACAGGCTCTGCTTAGGGCTACATCAAGCAGAAACAAACCATGGAGATAGAACATGGAACTACTTCATTGTGTCAAGTTTCGAGAAGCTAGCACAAACCGTGTTTGATTTAGAGTTCTAACTACACCTATCCGTATATGAGAAAACAGAGTGAAAAGTGAAAATTGAAACTGTTACTGCAAACGAATGCTTCAACCTAGAAGAACGAAAGTTGGGCAGCCAAGTGGGATTGTTGTAGTGACCATTACCTGAAAGTATCATGAAGATTGGATGAAAAAATGTATGCTGATATTTCAGGACTTTTGTAGTTTTTTGGAAGATTGCAAACCCCTTCCAATGAAGGAGTTTTTCGCCCATCTCTGCTTAGGGCTACATCAAGAGGAAACAATCCATAGAGATAGCACTTAGAACTACTTCATTCTGTGAAGTTTCAAGAAGCTAGCCCAAACCGTGTTTGATTTACGGTTCCAACTAGATCTATCCATATAGCAGAAAACAGAGTGAAACCTAACAATCGAAACTGTTAGTGCAAACGAATGCTTCAACCTAGAAGTACGAAACTTGGGCAGCCAAGTGAGATTGTTGTAGTGATGATTACCTGAAAGTATTGTGTAGATTGGATGAAAAAATATGTGCTGAGAATTCAGGAGACTCATGGTTTTTTGGAAGCTTGGAAGACCTTTTCAATGAAGGTGTTTGCCCGCAAGTCTCTGCTTAGGGCTTAATCAAGCGGAAACAAACCATAGAGATAGAACATGGAACTACTTCATTGTATCAAGTTTCAAGAAGCTAGCACAAACCGTGTTTGATTTACAGTTCTAACTACACCTATCCGTATATGACAAAACAGAGTGAAACGTGAAAATTGAAACTGTTACTGCAAACGAATGCTTCAACCTAGAAGAACGAAAGTTGGGCAGCCAAGTGGGATTGTTGTAGTGATCATTACCTGAAAGTATCATGAAGATTGGATGAAAAAATATATGCAGAGATTTCAGGACTTTTGTAGATTTTGGAAGATTGGAAACCCCTTTCAATGAAGGTGTTTTTCGCCCATCTCTGCTTAGGGCTACATCAAGAGGAAACAAACCATAGAGATAGCACTTAGAACTACTTCATTCTGTGAAGTTTCAAGAAGCTAGCACAAACCGTGTTTGATTTACAGTTCCAACTATATCTATCCATATAGGAGAAAACAGAGTGAAACCTAACAATCGAAACTGTTAGTGCAAACGAATGCTTCAACCTAGAAGTACGAAACTTGGGCAGCCAAGTGAGATTGTTGTAGTGATGATTACCTGAAAGTTTTGTGAAGATTGGATGAAAAAATATATGCTGAGAATTCAGGAGACTCATGGTTTTTTGGAAGCTTGGAAGACCTTTTCAATGAAGGTGTTTGCCCGCAAGTCTCTGCTTAGGGCTTAATCAAGCGGAAACAAACCATAAAGATAGAACATGGAACTACTTCATTGTATCAAGTTTCAAGAAGCTAGCACAAACCGTGTTTGATTTAGAGTTCTAACTACACCTATCCGTATATGAGAAAACAGAGTGAAACGTGAAAATTGCAACTGTTACTGCAAACGAATGCTTCAACCTAGAAGAACGAAAGTTGGGCAGCCAAGTGGGATTGTTGTAGTGACCATTACCTGAAAGTATCATGAAGATTGGATGAAAAAATGTATGCTGATATTTCAGGACTTTAGTAGTTTTTTGGAAGATTGGAAACCCCTTTCAATGAAGGTGTTTTTCGCCCATCTCTGCTTAGGGCTACATCAAGAGGAAACAATCCATAGAGATAGCACTTAGAACTACTTCATTCTGTGAAGTTTCAAGAAGCTAGCACAAACCGTGTTTGATTTACGGTTCCAACTAGATCTATCCATATAGCAGAAAACAGAGTGAAACCTAACAATCGAAACTGTTAGTGCAAACGAATGCTTCAACCTAGAAGTACGAAACTTGGGCAGCCAAGTGAGATTGTTGTAGTGATGATTACCTGAAAGTATTGTGAAGATTGGATGAAAAAATATATGCTGAGAGTTCAGGACCTCATGGTTTTTTGGAAGCTTGGAAGACCTTTTCAAAGAAAGTTTGTGCCCGACAGGCTCTGCTTAGGGCTACATCAAGCAGAAACAAACCATGGAGATAGAACATGGAACTACTTCATTGTGTCAAGTTTCGAGAAGCTAGCACAAACCGTGTTTGATTTAGAGTTCTAACTACACCTATCCGTATATGAGAAAACAGAGTGAAAAGTGAAAATTGAAACTGTTACTGCAAACGAATGCTTCAACCTAGAAGAACGAAAGTTGGGCAGCCAAGTGGGATTGTTGTAGTGACCATTACCTGAAAGTATCATGAAGATTGGATGAAAAAATGTATGCTGATATTTCAGGAATTTTGTAGTTTTTTGGAAGATTGCAAACCCCTTTCAATGAAGGAGTTTTTCGCCCATCTCTGCTTAGGGCTACATCAAGAGGAAACAATCCATAGAGATAGCACTTAGAACTACTTCATTCTGTGAAGTTTCAAGAAGCTAGCCCAAACCGTGTTTGATTTACGGTTCCAACTAGATCTATCCATATAGCAGAAAACAGAGTGAAACCTAACAATCGAAACTGTTAGTGCAAACGAATGCTTCAACCTAGAAGTACGAAACTTGGGCAGCCAAGTGAGATTGTTGTAGTGATGATTACCTGAAAGTATTGTGTAGATTGGATGAAAAAATATGTGCTGAGAATTCAGGAGACTCATGGTTTTTTGGAAGCTTGGAAGACCTTTTCAATGAAGGTGTTTGCCCGCAAGTCTCTGCTTAGGGCTTAATCAAGCGGAAACAAACCATAGAGATAGAACATGGAACTACTTCATTGTATCAAGTTACAAGAAGCTAGCACAAACCGTGTTTGATTTACAGTTCTAACTACACCTATCCGTATATGACAAAACAGAGTGAAACGTGAAAATTGAAACTGTTACTGCAAACGAATGCTTCAACCTAGAAGAACGAAAGTTGGGCAGCCAAGTGGGATTGTTGTAGTGATCATTACCTGAAAGTATCATGAAGATTGGAAGAAAAAATATATGCAGAGATTTCAGGACTTTTGTAGATTTTGGAAGATTGGAAACCCCTTTCAATGAAGGTGTTTTTTGCCCATCTCTGCTTAGGGCTACATCAAGAGGAAACAAACCATAGAGATAGCACTTAGAACTACTTCATTCTGTGAAGTTTCAAGAAGCTAGCACAAACCGTGTTTGATTTACAGTTCCAACTATATCTATCCATATAGGAGAAAACAGAGTGAAACCTAACAATCGAAACTGTTAGTGCAAACGAATGCTTCAACCTAGAAGTACGAAACTTGGGCAGCCAAGTGAGATTGTTGTAGTGATGATTACCTGAGAGTTTTGTGAAGATTGGATGAAAAAATATATGCTGAGAATTCAGGAGACTCATGGTTTTTTGGAAGCTTGGAAGACCTTTTCAATGAAGGTGTTTGCCCGCAAGTCTCTGCTTAGGGCTTAATCAAGCGGAAACAAACCATAAAGATAGAACATGGAACTACTTCATTGTATCAAGTTTCAAGAAGCTAGCACAAACCGTGTTTGATTTAGAGTTCTAACTACACCTATCCGTATATGAGAAAACAGAGTGAAACGTGAAAATTGAAACTGTTACTGCAAACGAATGCTTCAACCTAGAAGAACGAAAGTTGGGCAGCCAAGTGGGATTGTTGTAGTGACCATTACCTGAAAGTATCATGAAGATTGGATGAAAAAATGTATGCTGATATTTCAGGACTTTAGTAGTTTTTTGGAAGATTGGAAACCCCTTTCAATGAAGGTGTTTTTTGCCCATCTCTGCTTAGGGCTACATCAAGAGGAAACAAACCATAGAGATAGCACTTAGAACTACTTCATTCTGTGAAGTTTCAAGAAGCTAGCACAAACCGTGTTTGATTTACAGTTCCAACTATATCTATCCATATAGGAGAAAACAGAGTGAAACCTAACAATCGAAACTGTTAGTGCAAACGAATGCTTCAACCTTGAAGTACGAAACTTGGGCAGCCAAGTGAGATTGTTGTAGTGATGATTACCTGAAAGTTTTGTGAAGATTGGATGAAAAAATATATGCTGAGAATTCAGGAGACTCATGGTTTTTTGGAAGCTTGGAAGACCTTTTCAATGAAGGTGTTTGCCCGCAAGTCTCTGCTTAGGGCTTAATCAAGCGGAAACAAACCATAAAGATAGAACATGGAACTACTTCATTGTATCAAGTTTCAAGAAGCTAGCACAAACCGTGTTTGATTTAGAGTTCTAACTACACCTATCCGTATATGAGAAAACAGAGTGAAACGTGAAAATTGAAACTGTTACTGCAAACGAATGCTTCAACCTAGAAGAACGAAAGTTGGGCAGCCAAGTGGGATTGTTGTAGTGACCATTACCTGAAAGTATCATGAAGATTGGATGAAAAAATGTATGCTGATATTTCAGGACTTTAGTAGTTTTTTGGAAGATTGGAAACCCCTTTCAATGAAGGTGTTTTTCGCCCATCTCTGCTTAGGGCTACATCAAGAGGAAACAAACCATAGAGATAGAACTTAGAACTACTTCATTCTGTGAAGTTTCAAGAAGCTAGCACAAACCGTGTTTGATTTACAGTTCCAACTACATCTATCCATATAGCAGTAAACAGAGTGAAACCAAACAATCGAAACTGTTAGTGCAAACGAATGCTTCAACCTAGAAGTACGAAACTTGGGCAGCCAAGTGAGATTGTTGTAGTGATGATTACCTGAAAGTATTGTGAAGATTGGATGAAAAAATATATGCTGAGAATTCAGGAGACTCATGGTTTTTTGAAAGCTTGGAAGACCTTTTCAATGTAAGTTTGTGCCCGACAGGCTCTGCTTAGGGCTTAATCAAGCGGAAACAAACCATAGAGATAGAACATGGATCTACTTCATTGTGTCAAGTTTCAAGAAGCTAGCACAAACCGTGTTTGATTTAGAGTTCTAACTACACCTATCCGTATATGAGAAAACAGAGTGAAACGTGAAAATTGCAACTGTTACTGCAAACGAATGCTTCAACCTAGAAGAACGAAAGTTGGGCAGCCAAGTGGGATTGTTGTAGTGACCATTACCTGAAAGTATCATGAAGATTGGATGAAAAAATGTATGCTGATATTTCAGGACTTTAGTAGTTTTTTGGAAGATTGGAAACCCCTTTCAATGAAGGTGTTTTTCGCCCATCTCTGCTTAGGGCTACATCAAGAGGAAACAATCCATAGAGATAGCACTTAGAACTACTTCATTCTGTGAAGTTTCAAGAAGCTAGCACAAACCGTGTTTGATTTACGGTTCCAACTAGATCTATCCATATAGCAGAAAACAGAGTGAAACCTAACAATCGAAACTGTTAGTGCAAACGAATGCTTCAACCTAGAAGTACGAAACTTGGGCAGCCAAGTGAGATTGTTGTAGTGATGATTACCTGAAAGTATTGTGAAGATTGGATGAAAAAATATATGCTGAGAATTCAGGACCTCATGGTTTTTTGGAAGCTTGGAAGACCTTTTCAAAGAAAGTTTGTGCCCGACAGGCTCTGCTTAGGGCTACATCAAGCAGAAACAAACCATGGAGATAGAACATGGAACTACTTCATTGTGTCAAGTTTCGAGAAGCTAGCACAAACCGTGTTTGATTTAGAGTTCTAACTACACCTATCCGTATATGAGAAAACAGAGTGAAAAGTGAAAATTGAAACTGTTACTGCAAACGAATGCTTCAACCTAGAAGAACGAAAGTTGGGCAGCCAAGTGGGATTGTTGTAGTGACCATTACCTGAAAGTATCATGAAGATTGGATGAAAAAATGTATGCTGATATTTCAGGACTTTTGTAGTTTTTTGGAAGATTGCAAACCCCTTTCAATGAAGGAGTTTTTCGCCCATCTCTGCTTAGGGCTACATCAAGATGAAACAATCCATAGAGATAGCACTTAGAACTACTTCATTCTGTGAAGTTTCAAGAAGCTAGCCCAAACCGTGTTTGATTTACGGTTCCAACTAGATCTATCCATATAGCAGAAAACAGAGTGAAACCTAACAATCGAAACTGTTAGTGCAAACGAATGCTTCAACCTAGAAGTACGAAACTTGGGCAGCCAAGTGAGATTGTTGTAGTGATGATTACCTGAAAGTATTGTGTAGATTGGATGAAAAAATATGTGCTGAGAATTCAGGAGACTCATGGTTTTTTGGAAGCTTGGAAGACCTTTTCAATGAAGGTGTTTGCCCGCAAGTCTCTGCTTAGGGCTTAATCAAGCGGAAACAAACCATAGAGATAGAACATGGAACTACTTCATTGTATCAAGTTATAAGAAGCTAGCACAAACCGTGTTTGATTTACAGTTCTAACTACACCTATCCGTATATGACAAAACAGAGTGAAACGTGAAAATTGAAACTGTTACTGCAAACGAATGCTTCAACCTAGAAGAACGAAAGTTGGGCAGCCAAGTGGGATTGTTGTAGTGATCATTACCTGAAAGTATCATGAAGATTGGAAGAAAAAATATATGCAGAGATTTCAGGACTTTTGTAGATTTTGGAAGATTGGAAACCCCTTTCAATGAAGGTGTTTTTTGCCCATCTCTGCTTAGGGCTACATCAAGAGGAAACAAACCATACAGATAGCACTTAGAACTACTTCATTCTGTGAAGTTTCAAGAAGCTAGCACAAACCGTGTTTGATTTACAGTTCCAACTATATCTATCCATATAGGAGAAAACAGAGTGAAACCTAACAATCGAAACTGTTAGTGCAAACGAATGCTTCAAACTAGAAGTACGAAACTTGGGCAGCCAAGTGAGATTGTTGTAGTGATGATTACCTGAGAGTTTTGTGAAGATTGGATGAAAAAATATATGCTGAGAATTCAGGAGACTCATGGTTTTTTGGAAGCTTGGAAGACCTTTTCAATGAAGGTGTTTGCCCGCAAGTCTCTGCTTAGGGCTTAATCAAGCGGAAACAAACCATAAAGATAGAACATGGAACTACTTCATTGTATCAAGTTTCAAGAAGCTAGCACAAACCGTGTTTGATTTAGAGTTCTAACTACACCTATCCGTATATGAGAAAACAGAGTGAAACGTGAAAATTGAAACTGTTACTGCAAACGAATGCTTCAACCTAGAAGAACGAAAGTTGGGCAGCCAAGTGGGATTGTTGTAGTGACCATTACCTGAAAGTATCATGAAGATTGGATGAAAAAATGTATGCTGATATTTCAGGACTTTAGTAGTTTTTTGGAAGATTGGAAACCCCTTTCAATGAAGGTGTTTTTTGCCCATCTCTGCTTAGGGCTACATCAAGAGGAAACAAACCATAGAGATAGCACTTAGAACTACTTCATTCTGTGAAGTTTCAAGAAGCTAGCACAAACCGTGTTTGATTTACAGTTCCAACTATATCTATCCATATAGGAGAAAACAGAGTGAAACCTAACAATCGAAACTGTTAGTGCAAACGAATGCTTCAACCTAGAAGTACGAAACTTGGGCAGCCAAGTGAGATTGTTGTAGTGATGATTACCTGAAAGTTTTGTGAAGATTGGATGAAAAAATATATGCTGAGAATTCAGGAGACTCATGGTTTTTTGGAAGCTTGGAAGACCTTTTCAATGAAGGTGTTTGCCCGCAAGTCTCTGCTTAGGGCTTAATCAAGCGGAAACAAACCATAAAGATAGAACATGGAACTACTTCATTGTATCAAGTTTCAAGAAGCTAGCACAAACCGTGTTTGATTTAGAGTTCTAACTACACCTATCCGTATATGAGAAAACAGAGTGAAACGTGAAAATTGCAACTGTTACTGCAAACGAATGCTTCAACCTAGAAGAACGAAAGTTGGGCAGCCAAGTGGGATTGTTGTAGTGACCATTACCTGAAAGTATCATGAAGATTGGATGAAAAAATGTATGCTGATATTTCAGGACTTTAGTAGTTTTTTGGAAGATTGGAAACCCCTTTCAATGAAGGTGTTTTTCGCCCATCTCTGCTTAGGGCTACATCAAGAGGAAACAATCCATAGAGATAGCACTTAGAACTACTTCATTCTGTGAAGTTTCAAGAAGCTAGCACAAACCGTGTTTGATTTACGGTTCCAACTAGATCTATCCATATAGCAGAAAACAGAGTGAAACCTAACAATCGAAACTGTTAGTGCAAACGAATGCTTCAACCTAGAAGTACGAAACTTGGGCAGCCAAGTGAGATTGTTGTAGTGATGATTACCTGAAAGTATTGTGAAGATTGGATGAAAAAATATATGCTGAGAATTCAGGACCTCATGGTTTTTTGGAAGCTTGGAAGACCTTTTCAAAGAAAGTTTGTGCCCGACAGGCTCTGCTTAGGGCTACATCAAGCAGAAACAAACCATGGAGATAGAACATGGAACTACTTCATTGTGTCAAGTTTCGAGAAGCTAGCACAAACCGTGTTTGATTTAGAGTTCTAACTACACCTATCCGTATATGAGAAAACAGAGTGAAAAGTGAAAATTGAAACTGTTACTGCAAACGAATGCTTCAACCTAGAAGAACGAAAGTTGGGCAGCCAAGTGGGATTGTTGTAGTGACCATTACCTGAAAGTATCATGAAGATTGGATGAAAAAATGTATGCTGATATTTCAGGACTTTTGTAGTTTTTTGGAAGATTGCAAACCCCTTTCAATGAAGGAGTTTTTCGCCCATCTCTGCTTAGGGCTACATCAAGATGAAACAATCCATAGAGATAGCACTTAGAACTACTTCATTCTGTGAAGTTTCAAGAAGCTAGCCCAAACCGTGTTTGATTTACGGTTCCAACTAGATCTATCCATATAGCAGAAAACAGAGTGAAACCTAACAATCGAAACTGTTAGTGCAAACGAATGCTTCAACCTAGAAGTACGAAACTTGGGCAGCCAAGTGAGATTGTTGTAGTGATGATTACCTGAAAGTATTGTGTAGATTGGATGAAAAAATATGTGCTGAGAATTCAGGAGACTCATGGTTTTTTGGAAGCTTGGAAGACCTTTTCAATGAAGGTGTTTGCCCGCAAGTCTCTGCTTAGGGCTTAATCAAGCGGAAACAAACCATAGAGATAGAACATGGAACTACTTCATTGTATCAAGTTACAAGAAGCTAGCACAAACCGTGTTTGATTTACAGTTCTAACTACACCTATCCGTATATGACAAAACAGAGTGAAACGTGAAAATTGAAACTGTTACTGCAAACGAATGCTTCAACCTAGAAGAACGAAAGTTGGGCAGCCAAGTGGGATTGTTGTAGTGATCATTACCTGAAAGTATCATGAAGATTGGAAGAAAAAATATATGCAGAGATTTCAGGACTTTTGTAGATTTTGGAAGATTGGAAACCCCTTTCAATGAAGGTGTTTTTTGCCCATCTCTGCTTAGGGCTACATCAAGAGGAAACAAACCATAGAGATAGCACTTAGAACTACTTCATTCTGTGAAGTTTCAAGAAGCTAGCACAAACCGTGTTTGATTTACAGTTCCAACTATATCTATCCATATAGGAGAAAACAGAGTGAAACCTAACAATCGAAACTGTTAGTGCAAACGAATGCTTCAACCTAGAAGTACGAAACTTGGGCAGCCAAGTGAGATTGTTGTAGTGATGATTACCTGAGAGTTTTGTGAAGATTGGATGAAAAAATATATGCTGAGAATTCAGGAGACTCATGGTTTTTTGGAAGCTTGGAAGACCTTTTCAATGAAGGTGTTTGCCCGCAAGTCTCTGCTTAGGGCTTAATCAAGCGGAAACAAACCATAAAGATAGAACATGGAACTACTTCATTGTATCAAGTTTCAAGAAGCTAGCACAAACCGTGTTTGATTTAGAGTTCTAACTACACCTATCCGTATATGAGAAAACAGAGTGAAACGTGAATATTGAAACTGTTACTGCAAACGAATGCTTCAACCTAGAAGAACGAAAGTTGGGCAGCCAAGTGGGATTGTTGTAGTGACCATTACCTGAAAGTATCATGAAGATTGGATGAAAAAATGTATGCTGATATTTCAGGACTTTAGTAGTTTTTTGGAAGATTGGAAACCCCTTTCAATGAAGGTGTTTTTTGCCCATCTCTGCTTAGGGCTACATCAAGAGGAAACAAACCATAGAGATAGCACTTAGAACTACTTCATTCTGTGAAGTTTCAAGAAGCTAGCACAAACCGTGTTTGATTTACAGTTCCAACTATATCTATCCATATAGGAGAAAACAGAGTGAAACCTAACAATCGAAACTGTTAGTGCAAACGAATGCTTCAACGTAGAAGTACGAAACTTGGGCAGCCAAGTGAGATTGTTGTAGTGATGATTACCTGAAAGTTTTGTGAAGATTGGATGAAAAAATATATGCTGAGAATTCAGGAGACTCATGGTTTTTTGGAAGCTTGGAAGACCTTTTCAATGAAGGTGTTTGCCCGCAAGTCTCTGCTTAGGGCTTAATCAAGCGGAAACAAACCATAAAGATAGAACATGGAACTACTTCATTGTATCAAGTTTCAAGAAGCTAGCACAAACCGTGTTTGATTTAGAGTTCTAACTACACCTATCCGTATATGAGAAAACAGAGTGAAACGTGAAAATTGAAACTGTTACTGCAAACGAATGCTTCAACCTAGAAGAACGAAAGTTGGGCAGCCAAGTGGGATTGTTGTAGTGACCATTACCTGAAAGTATCATGAAGATTGGATGAAAAAATGTATGCTGATATTTCAGGACTTTAGTAGTTTTTTGGAAGATTGGAAACCCCTTTCAATGAAGGTGTTTTTCGCCCATCTCTGCTTAGGGCTACATCAAGAGGAAACAAACCATAGAGATAGAACTTAGAACTACTTCATTCTGTGAAGTTTCAAGAAGCTAGCACAAACCGTGTTTGATTTACAGTTCCAACTACATCTATCCATATAGCAGTAAACAGAGTGAAACCAAACAATCGAAACTGTTAGTGCAAACGAATGCTTCAACCTAGAAGTACGAAACTTGGGCAGCCAAGTGAGATTGTTGTAGTGATGATTACCTGAAAGTATTGTGAAGATTGGATGAAAAAATATATGCTGAGAATTCAGGAGACTCATGGTTTTTTGAAAGCTTGGAAGACCTTTTCAATGTAAGTTTGTGCCCGACAGGCTCTGCTTAGGGCTTAATCAAGCGGAAACAAACCATAGAGATAGAACATGGATCTACTTCATTGTGTCAAGTTTCAAGAAGCTAGCACAAACCGTGTTTGATTTAGCGTTCTAACTACACCTATCCGTATATGAGAAAACAGAGTGAAACGTGAAAATTGCAACTGTTACTGCAAACGAATGCTTCAACCTAGAAGAACGAAAGTTGGGCAGCCAAGTGGGATTGTTGTAGTGACCATTACCTGAAAGTATCATGAAGATTGGATGAAAAAATGTATGCTGATATTTCAGGACTTTAGTAGTTTTTTGGAAGATTGGAAACCCCTTTCAATGAAGGTGTTTTTCGCCCATCTCTGCTTAGGGCTACATCAAGAGGAAACAATCCATAGAGATAGCACTTAGAACTACTTCATTCTGTGAAGTTTCAAGAAGCTAGCACAAACCGTGTTTGATTTACGGTTCCAACTAGATCTATCCATAGCAGAAAACAGAGTGAAACCTAACAATCGAAACTGTTAGTGCAAACGAATGCTTCAACCTAGAAGTACGAAACTTGGGCAGCCAAGTGAGATTGTTGTAGTGATGATTACCTGAAAGTATTGTGAAGATTGGATGAAAAAATATATGCTGAGAATTCAGGACCTCATGGTTTTTTGGAAGCTTGGAAGACCTTTTCAAAGAAAGTTTGTGCCCGACAGGCTCTGCTTAGGGCTACATCAAGCAGAAACAAACCATGGAGATAGAACATGGAACTACTTCATTGTGTCAAGTTTCGAGAAGCTAGCACAAACCGTGTTTGATTTAGAGTTCTAACTACACCTATCCGTATATGAGAAAACAGAGTGAAAAGTGAAAATTGAAACTGTTACTGCAAACGAATGCTTCAACCTAGAAGAACGAAAGTTGGGCAGCCAAGTGGGATTGTTGTAGTGACCATTACCTGAAAGTATCATGAAGATTGGATGAAAAAATGTATGCTGATATTTCAGGACTTTTGTAGTTTTTTGGAAGATTGCAAACCCCTTTCAATGAAGGAGTTTTTCGCCCATCTCTGCTTAGGGCTACATCAAGATGAAACAATCCATAGAGATAGCACTTAGAACTACTTCATTCTGTGAAGTTTCAAGAAGCTAGCCCAAACTGTGTTTGATTTACGGTTCCAACTAGATCTATCCATATAGCAGAAAACAGAGTGAAACCTAACAATCGAAACTGTTAGTGCAAACGAATGCTTCAACCTAGAAGTACGAAACTTGGGCAGCCAAGTGAGATTGTTGTAGTGATGATTACCTGAAAGTATTGTGTAGATTGGATGAAAAAATATGTGCTGAGAATTCAGGAGACTCATGGTTTTTTGGAAGCTTGGAAGACCTTTTCAATGAAGGTGTTTGCCCGCAAGTCTCTGCTTAGGGCTTAATCAAGCGGAAACAAACCATAGAGATAGAACATGGAACTACTTCATTGTATCAAGTTACAAGAAGCTAGCACAAACCGTGTTTGATTTACAGTTCTAACTACACCTATCCGTATATGACAAAACAGAGTGAAACGTGAAAATTGAAACTGTTACTGCAAACGAATGCTTCAACCTAGAAGAACGAAAGTTGGGCAGCCAAGTGGGATTGTTGTAGTGATCATTACCTGAAAGTATCATGAAGATTGGAAGAAAAAATATATGCAGAGATTTCAGGACTTTTGTAGATTTTGGAAGATTGGAAACCCCTTTCAATGAAGGTGTTTTTTGCCCATCTCTGCTTAGGGCTACATCAAGAGGAAACAAACCATAGAGATAGCACTTAGAACTACTTCATTCTGTGAAGTTTCAAGAAGCTAGCACAAACCGTGTTTGATTTACAGTTCCAACTATATCTATCCATATAGGAGAAAACAGAGTGAAACCTAACAATCGAAACTGTTAGTGCAAACGAATGCTTCAACCTAGAAGTACGAAACTTGGGCAGCCAAGTGAGATTGTTGTAGTGATGATTACCTGAGAGTTTTGTGAAGATTGGATGAAAAAATATATGCTGAGAATTCAGGAGACTCATGGTTTTTTGGAAGCTTGGAAGACCTTTTCAATGAAGGTGTTTGCCCGCAAGTCTCTGCTTAGGGCTTAATCAAGCGGAAACAAACCATAAAGATAGAACATGGAACTACTTCATTGTATCAAGTTTCAAGAAGCTAGCACAAACCGTGTTTGATTTAGAGTTCTAACTACACCTATCCGTATATGAGAAAACAGAGTGAAACGTGAAAATTGAAACTGTTACTGCAAACGAATGCTTCAACCTAGAAGAACGAAAGTTGGGCAGCCAAGTGGGATTGTTGTAGTGACCATTACCTGAAAGTATCATGAAGATTGGATGAAAAAATGTATGCTGATATTTCAGGACTTTAGTAGTTTTTTGGAAGATTGGAAACCCCTTTCAATGAAGGTGTTTTTTGCCCATCTCTGCTTAGGGCTACATCAAGAGGAAACAAACCATAGAGATAGCACTTAGAACTACTTTATTCTGTGAAGTTTCAAGAAGCTAGCACAAACCGTGTTTGATTTACAGTTCCAACTATATCTATCCATATAGGAGAAAACAGAGTGAAACCTAACAATCGAAACTGTTAGTGCAAACGAATGCTTCAACCTAGAAGTACGAAACTTGGGCAGCCAAGTGAGATTGTTGTAGTGATGATTACCTGAAAGTTTTGTGAAGATTGGATGAAAAAATATATGCTGAGAATTCAGGAGACTCATGGTTTTTTGGAAGCTTGGAAGACCTTTTCAATGAAGGTGTTTGCCCGCAAGTCTCTGCTTAGGGCTTAATCAAGCGGAAACAAACCATAAAGATAGAACATGGAACTACTTCATTGTATCAAGTTTCAAGAAGCTAGCACAAACCGTGTTTGATTTAGAGTTCTAACTACACCTATCCGTATATGAGAAAACAGAGGGAAACGTGAAAATTGAAACTGTTACTGCAAACGAATGCTTCAACCTAGAAGAACGAAAGTTGGGCAGCCAAGTGGGATTGTTGTAGTGACCATTACCTGAAAGTATCATGAAGATTGGATGAAAAAATGTATGCTGATATTTCAGGACTTTAGTAGTTTTTTGGAAGATTGGAAACCCCTTTCAATGAAGGTGTTTTTCGCCCATCTCTGCTTAGGGCTACATCAAGAGGAAACAAACCATAGAGATAGAACTTAGAACTACTTCATTCTGTGAAGTTTCAAGAAGCTAGCACAAACCGTGTTTGATTTACAGTTCCAACTACATCTATCCATATAGCAGTAAACAGAGTGAAACCAAACAATCGAAACTGTTAGTGCAAACGAATGCTTCAACCTAGAAGTACGAAACTTGGGCAGCCAAGTGAGATTGTTGTAGTGATGATTACCTGAAAGTATTGTGAAGATTGGATGAAAAAATATATGCTGAGAATTCAGGAGACTCATGGTTTTTTGAAAGCTTGGAAGACCTTTTCAATGTAAGTTTGTGCCCGACAGGCTCTGCTTAGGGCTTAATCAAGCGGAAACAAACCATAGAGATAGAACATGGATCTACTTCATTGTGTCAAGTTTCAAGAAGCTAGCACAAACCGTGTTTGATTTAGCGTTCTAACTACACCTATCCGTATATGAGAAAACAGAGTGAAACGTGAAAATTGCAACTGTTACTGCAAACGAATGCTTCAACCTAGAAGAACGAAAGTTGGGCAGCCAAGTGGGATTGTTGTAGTGACCATTACCTGAAAGTATCATGAAGATTGGATGAAAAAATGTATGCTGATATTTCAGGACTTTAGTAGTTTTTTGGAAGATTGGAAACCCCTTTCAATGAAGGTGTTTTTCGCCCATCTCTGCTTAGGGCTACATCAAGAGGAAACAATCCATAGAGATAGCACTTAGAACTACTTCATTCTGTGAAGTTTCAAGAAGCTAGCACAAACCGTGTTTGATTTACGGTTCCAACTAGATCTATCCATATAGCAGAAAACAGAGTGAAACCTAACAATCGAAACTGTTAGTGCAAACGAATGCTTCAACCTAGAAGTACGAAACTTGGGCAGCCAAGTGAGATTGTTGTAGTGATGATTACCTGAAAGTATTGTGAAGATTGGATGAAAAAATATATGCTGAGAATTCAGGACCTCATGGTTTTTTGGAAGCTTGGAAGACCTTTTCAAAGAAAGTTTGTGCCCGACAGGCTCTGCTTAGGGCTACATCAAGCAGAAACAAACCATGGAGATAGAACATGGAACTACTTCATTGTGTCAAGTTTCGAGAAGCTAGCACAAACCGTGTTTGATTTAGAGTTCTAACTACACCTATCCGTATATGAGAAAACAGAGTGAAACGTGAAAATTGAAACTGTTACTGCAAACGAATGCTTCAACCTAGAAGAACGAAAGTTGGGCAGCCAAGTGGGATTGTTGTAGTGACCATTACCTGAAAGTATCATGAAGATTGGATGAAAAAATGTATGCTGATATTTCAGGACTTTTGTAGTTTTTTGGAAGATTGCAAACCCCTTTCAATGAAGGAGTTTTTCGCCCATCTCTGCTTAGGGCTACATCAAGATGAAACAATCCATAGAGATAGCACTTAGAACTACTTCATTCTGTGAAGTTTCAAGAAGCTAGCCCAAACCGTGTTTGATTTACGGTTCCAACTAGATCTATCCATATAGCAGAAAACAGAGTGAAACCTAACAATCGAAACTGTTAGTGCAAACGAATGCTTCAACCTAGAAGTACGAAACTTGGGCAGCCAAGTGAGATTGTTGTAGTGATGATTACCTGAAAGTATTGTGTAGATTGGATGAAAAAATATGTGCTGAGAATTCAGGAGACTCATGGTTTTTTGGAAGCTTGGAAGACCTTTTCAATGAAGGTGTTTGCCCGCAAGTCTCTGCTTAGGGCTTAATCAAGCGGAAACAAACCATAGAGATAGAACATGGAACTACTTCATTGTATCAAGTTACAAGAAGCTAGCACAAACCGTGTTTGATTTACAGTTCTAACTACACCTATCCGTATATGACAAAACAGAGTGAAACGTGAAAATTGAAACTGTTACTGCAAACGAATGCTTCAACCTAGAAGAACGAAAGTTGGGCAGCCAAGTGGGATTGTTGTAGTGATCATTACCTGAAAGTATCATGAAGATTGGAAGAAAAAATATATGCAGAGATTTCAGGACTTTTGTAGATTTTGGAAGATTGGAAACCCCTTTCAATGAAGGTGTTTTTTGCCCATCTCTGCTTAGGGCTACATCAAGAGGAAACAAACCAAAGAGATAGCACTTAGAACTACTTCATTCTGTGAAGTTTCAAGAAGCTAGCACAAACCGTGTTTGATTTACAGTTCCAACTATATCTATCCATATAGGAGAAAACAGAGTGAAACCTAACAATCAAAACTGTTAGTGCAAACGAATGCTTCAACCTAGAAGTACGAAACTTGGGCAGCCAAGTGAGATTGTTGTAGTGATGATTACCTGAGAGTTTTGTGAAGATTGGATGAAAAAATATATGCTGAGAATTCAGGAGACTCATGGTTTTTTGGAAGCTTGGAAGACCTTTTCAATGAAGGTGTTTGCCCGCAAGTCTCTGCTTAGGGCTTAATCAAGCGGAAACAAACCATAAAGATAGAACATGGAACTACTTCATTGTATCAAGTTTCAAGAAGCTAGCACAAACCGTGTTTGATTTAGAGTTCTAACTACACCTATCCGTATATGAGAAAACAGAGTGAAACGTGAAAATTGAAACTGTTACTGCAAACGAATGCTTCAACCTAGAAGAACGAAAGTTGGGCAGCCAAGTGGGATTGTTGTAGTGACCATTACCTGAAAGTATCATGAAGATTGGATGAAAAAATGTATGCTGATATTTCAGGACTTTAGTAGTTTTTTGGAAGATTGGAAACCCCTTTCAATGAAGGTGTTTTTCGCCCATCTCTGCTTAGGGCTACATCAAGAGGAAACAAACCATAGAGATAGAACTTAGAACTACTTCATTCTGTGAAGTTTCAAGAAGCTAGCACAAACCGTGTTTGATTTACGGTTCCAACTAGATCTATCCATATAGCAGAAAACAGAGTGAAACCTAACAATCGAAACTGTTAGTGCAAACGAATGCTTCAACCTAGATTACAAAACTTGGGCAGCCAAGTGAGATTGTTGTAGTGATGATTACCTGAAAGTATTGTGAAGATTAGATGAAAAAATATATGCTGAGAATTCAGGAGACTCATGGTTTTTTGGAAACTTGGAAGACCATTTCAATGAAGGTGTTTGCCCGACAGGCTCTGCTTAGGGCTCAATCAAGCGGAAACAAACCATAGAGATAGAACATGGAACTACTTCATTGTGTCAAGATTGAAGAAGCTAGCACAAACCGTTTTTGATTTAGAGTTCTAACTACACCTATCCGTATATGAGAAAACAGAGTGAAACGTGAAAATTGCAACTGTTACTGCAAACGAATGCTTCAACCTAGAAGAACGAAAGTTGGGCAGCCAAGTGGGATTGTTGTAGTGACCATTACCTGAAAGTATCATGAAGATTGGATGAAAAAATGTATGCTGATATTTCAGGACTTTTGTAGTTTTTTGGAAGATTGGAAACCCCTTTCAATGAAGGTGTTTTTCGCCCATCTCTGCTTAGGGCTACATCAGGAGGAAACAAACCATAGAGATAGAACTCAGAACTACTTCATTCTGTGAAGATTCAAGAAGCTACCACAAACCGTGTTTGATTTATAGTTCCAACTACATCTATCCATATAGGAGAAAACAGAGTAAAACCTAACTATCGAAACTGATGGTGCAAACGAATGCTTCAACCTAGAATTACAAAACTTGGGCAGCCAAGTGAGATTGTTGTAGTGATGATTACCTGAAAGTATTGTGAAGATTAGATGAAAAAATATATGCTGAGAATTCAGGAGACTCATGGTTTTTTGGAAGCTTGGAAGACCTTTTCAATGAAAGTTTGTTTCCGACAGTCTCTGCTTAGGGCTTAATCAAGCGGAAACAAACCATAGAGATAGAACATGGAACTACTTCATTGTGTCAAGTTTGAAGAAGCTAACACAAACCGTTTTTGATTTAGAGTTCTAACTACACCTATCCGTATATGAGAAAACAGAGTGAAACGTGAAAATTGAAACTGTTACTGCAAACGAATGCTTCAACCTAGAAGAACGAAAGTTGGGCAGCCAAGTGGGATTGTTGTAGTGACCATTACCTGAAAGTATCATGAAGATTGGATGAAAAAATGTGTGCTGATATTTCAGGACTTTTGTAGTTTTTTGGAAGATTGGAAACCCCTTTCAATGAAGGTGTTTTTCGCCCATCTCTGCTTAGGGCTACATCAAGAGGAAACAATCCATAGAGATAGCACTTAGAACTACTTCATTCTGTGAAGTTTCAAGAAGCTAGCACAAACCGTGTTTGATTTACGGTTCCAACTAGATCTATCCACATAGCAGAAAACAGAGTGAAACCTAACAATCGAAACTGTTAGTGCAAACGAATGCTTCAACCTAGAAGTACGAAACTTGGGCAGCCAAGTGAGATTGTTGTAGTGATGATTACCTGAAAGTATTGTGAAGATTGGATGAAAAAATATATGCTGAGAATTCAGGACCTCATGGTTTTTTGGAAGCTTGGAAGACCTTTTCAAAGAAAGTTTGTGCCCGACAGGCTCTGCTTAGGGCTACATCAAGCAGAAACAAACCATGGAGATAGAACATGGAACTACTTCATTGTGTCAAGTTTCGAGAAGCTAGCACAAACCGTGTTTGATTTAGAGTTCTAACTACACCTATCCGTATATGAGAAAACAGAGTGAAAAGTGAAAATTGAAACTGTTACTGCAAACGAATGCTTCAACCTAGAAGAACGAAAGTTGGGCAGCCAAGTGGGATTGTTGTAGTGACCATTACCTGAAAGTATCATGAAGATTGGATGAAAAAATGTATGCTGATATTTCAGGACTTTTGTAGTTTTTTGGAAGATTGCAAACCCCTTCCAATGAAGGAGTTTTTCGCCCATCTCTGCTTAGGGCTACATCAAGAGGAAACAATCCATAGAGATAGCACTTAGAACTACTTCATTCTGTGAAGTTTCAAGAAGCTAGCCCAAACCGTGTTTGATTTACGGTTCCAACTAGATCTATCCATATAGCAGAAAACAGAGTGAAACCTAACAATCGAAACTGTTAGTGCAAACGAATGCTTCAACCTAGAAGTACGAAACTTGGGCAGCCAAGTGAGATTGTTGTAGTGATGATTACCTGAAAGTATTGTGTAGATTGGATGAAAAAATATGTGCTGAGAATTCAGGAGACTCATGGTTTTTTGGAAGCTTGGAAGACCTTTTCAATGAAGGTGTTTGCCCGCAAGTCTCTGCTTAGGGCTTAATCAAGCGGAAACAAACCATAGAGATAGAACATGGAACTACTTCATTGTATCAAGTTTCAAGAAGCTAGCACAAACCGTGTTTGATTTACAGTTCTAACTACACCTATCCGTATATGACAAAACAGAGTGAAACGTGAAAATTGAAACTGTTACTGCAAACGAATGCTTCAACCTAGAAGAACGAAAGTTGGGCAGCCAAGTGGGATTGTTGTAGTGATCATTACCTGAAAGTATCATGAAGATTGGATGAAAAAATATATGCAGAGATTTCAGGACTTTTGTAGATTTTGGAAGATTGGAAACCCCTTTCAATGAAGGTGTTTTTCGCCCATCTCTGCTTAGGGCTACATCAAGAGGAAACAAACCATAGAGATAGCACTTAGAACTACTTCATTCTGTGAAGTTTCAAGAAGCTAGCACAAACCGTGTTTGATTTACAGTTCCAACTATATCTATCCATATAGGAGAAAACAGAGTGAAACCTAACAATCGAAACTGTTAGTGCAAACGAATGCTTCAACCTAGAAGTACGAAACTTGGGCAGCCAAGTGAGATTGTTGTAGTGATGATTACCTGAAAGTTTTGTGAAGATTGGATGAAAAAATATATGCTGAGAATTCAGGAGACTCATGGTTTTTTGGAAGCTTGGAAGACCTTTTCAATGAAGGTGTTTGCCCGCAAGTCTCTGCTTAGGGCTTAATCAAGCGGAAACAAACCATAAAGATAGAACATGGAACTACTTCATTGTATCAAGTTTCAAGAAGCTAGCACAAACCGTGTTTGATTTAGAGTTCTAACTAAACCTATCCGTATATGAGAAAACAGAGTGAAACGTGAAAATTGAAACTGTTACTGCAAACGAATGCTTCAACCTAGAAGAACGAAAGTTGGGCAGCCAAGTGGGATTGTTGTAGTGACCATTACCTGAAAGTATCATGAAGATTGGATGAAAAAATGTATGCTGATATTTCAGGACTTTAGTAGTTTTTTGGAAGATTGGAAACCCCTTAAATGAAGGTGTTTTTCGCCCATCTCTGCTTAGGGCTACATCAAGAGGAAACAAACCATAGAGATAGAACTTAGAACTACTTCATTCTGTGAAGTTTCAAGAAGCTAGCACAAACCGTGTTTGATTTAGAGTTCTAACTACACCTATCCGTATATGAGAAAACAGAGTGAAACGTGAAAATTGAAACTGTTACTGCAAACGAATGCTTCAACCTAGAAGAACGAAAGTTGGGCAGCCAAGTGGGATTGTTGTAGTGACCATTACCTGAAAGTATCATGAAGATTGGATGAAAAAATGTATGCTGATATTTCAGGACTTTAGTAGTTTTTTGGAAGATTGGAAACCCCTTTCAATGAAGGTGTTTTTCGCCCATCTCTGCTTAGGGCTACATCAAGAGGAAACAATCCATAGAGATAGCACTTAGAACTACTTCATTCTGTGAAGTTTCAAGAAGCTAGCACAAACCGTGTTTGATTTACGGTTCCAACTAGATCTATCCATATAGCAGAAAACAGAGTGAAACCTAACAATCGAAACTGTTAGTGCAAACGAATGCTTCAACCTAGAAGTACGAAACTTGGGCAGCCAAGTGAGATTGTTGTAGTGATGATTACCTGAAAGTATTGTGAAGATTGGATGAAAAAATATATGCTGAGAATTCAGGACCTCATGGTTTTTTGGAAGCTTGGAAGACCTTTTCAAAGAAAGTTTGTGCCCGACAGGCTCTGCTTAGGGCTACATCAAGCAGAAACAAACCATGGAGATAGAACATGGAACTACTTCATTGTGTCAAGTTTCGAGAAGCTAGCACAAACCGTGTTTGATTTAGAGTTCTAACTACACCTATCCGTATATGAGAAAACAGAGTGAAAAGTGAAAATTGAAACTGTTACTGCAAACGAATGCTTCAACCTAGAAGAACGAAAGTTGGGCAGCCAAGTGGGATTGTTGTAGTGACCATTACCTGAAAGTATCATGAAGATTGGATGAAAAAATGTATGCTGATATTTCAGGACTTTTGTAGTTTTTTTGGAAGATTGCAAACCCCTTTCAATGAAGGAGTTTTTCGCCCATCTCTGCTTAGGGCTACATCAAGATGAAACAATCCATAGAGATAGCACTTAGAACTACTTCATTCTGTGAAGTTTCAAGAAGCTAGCCCAAACCGTGTTTGATTTACGGTTCCAACTAGATCTATCCATATAGCAGAAAACAGAGTGAAACCTAACAATCGAAACTGTTAGTGCAAACGAATGCTTCAACCTAGAAGTACGAAACTTGGGCAGCCAAGTGAGATTGTTGTAGTGATGATTACCTGAAAGTATTGTGTAGATTGGATGAAAAAATATGTGCTGAGAATTCAGGAGACTCATGGTTTTTTGGAAGCTTGGAAGACCTTTTCAATGAAGGTGTTTGCCCGCAAGTCTCTGCTTAGGGCTTAATCAAGCGGAAACAAACCATAGAGATAGAACATGGAACTACTTCATTGTATCAAGTTACAAGAAGCTAGCACAAACCGTGTTTGATTTACAGTTCTAACTACACCTATCCGTATATGACAAAACAGAGTGAAACGTGAAAATTGAAACTGTTACTGCAAACGAATGCTTCAACCTAGAAGAACGAAAGTTGGGCAGCCAAGTGGGATTGTTGTAGTGATCATTACCTGAAAGTATCATGAAGATTGGAAGAAAAAATATATGCAGAGATTTCAGGACTTTTGTAGATTTTGGAAGATTGGAAACCCCTTTCAATGAAGGTGTTTTTTGCCCATCTCTGCTTAGGGCTACATCAAGAGGAAACAAACCATAGAGATAGCACTTAGAACTACTTTATTCTGTGAAGTTTCAAGAAGCTAGCACAAACCGTGTTTGATTTACAGTTCCAACTATATCTATCCATATAGGAGAAAACAGAGTGAAACCTAACAATCGAAACTGTTAGTGCAAACGAATGCTTCAACCTAGAAGTACGAAACTTGGGCAGCCAAGTGAGATTGTTGTAGTGATGATTACCTGAGAGTTTTGTGCAGATTGGATGAAAAAATATATGCTGAGAATTCAGGAGACTCATGGTTTTTTGGAAGCTTGGAAGACCTTTTCAATGAAGGTGTTTGCCCGCAAGTCTCTGCTTAGGGCTTAATCAAGCGGAAACAAACCATAAAGATAGAACATGGAACTACTTCATTGTATCAAGTTTCAAGAAGCTAGCACAAACCGTGTTTGATTTAGAGTTCTAACTACACCTATCCGTATATGAGAAAACAGAGTGAAACGTGAAAATTGAAACTGTTACTGCAAACGAATGCTTCAACCTAGAAGAACGAAAGTTGGGCAGCCAAGTGGGATTGTTGTAGTGACCATTACCTGAAAGTATCATGAAGATTGGATGAAAAAATGTATGCTGATATTTCAGGACTTTAGTAGTTTTTTGGAAGATTGGAAACCCCTTTCAATGAAGGTGTTTTTCGCCCATCTCTGCTTAGGGCTACATCAAGAGGAAACAAACCATAGAGATAGAACTTAGAACTACTTCATTCTGTGAAGTTTCAAGAAGCTAGCACAAACCGTGTTTGATTTACGGTTCCAACTAGATCTATCCATATAGCAGAAAACAGAGTGAAACCTAACAATCGAAACTGTTAGTGCAAACGAATGCTTCAACCTAGATTACAAAACTTGGGCAGCCAAGTGAGATTGTTGTAGTGATGATTACCTGAAAGTATTGTGAAGATTAGATGAAAAAATATATGCTGAGAATTCAGGAGACTCATGGTTTTTTGGAAACTTGGAAGACCATTTCAATGAAGGTGTTTGCCCGACAGGCTCTGCTTAGGGCTCAATCAAGCGGAAACAAACCATAGAGATAGAACATGGAACTACTTCATTGTGTCAAGATTGAAGAAGCTAGCACAAACCGTTTTTGATTTAGAGTTCTAACTACACCTATCCGTATATGAGAAAACAGAGTGAAACGTGAAAATTGCAACTGTTACTGCAAACGAATGCTTCAACCTAGAAGAACGAAAGTTGGGCAGCCAAGTGGGATTGTTGTAGTGACCATTACCTGAAAGTATCATGAAGATTGGATGAAAAAATGTATGCTGATATTTCAGGACTTTTGTAGTTTTTTGGAAGATTGGAAACCCCTTTCAATGAAGGTGTTTTTCGCCCATCTCTGCTTAGGGCTACATCAAGAGGAAACAAACCATAGAGATAGAACTCAGAACTACTTCATTCTGTGAAGATTTAAGAAGCTACCACAAACCGTGTTTGATTTATAGTTCCAACTACATCTATCCATATAGGAGAAAACAGAGTAAAACCTAACTATCGAAACTGATGGTGCAAACGAATGCTTCAACCTAGAATTACAAAACTTGGGCAGCCAAGTGAGATTGTTGTAGTGATGATTACCTGAAAGTATTGTGAAGATTAGATGAAAAAATATATGCTGAGAATTCAGGAGACTCATGGTTTTTTGGAAGCTTGGAAGACCTTTTCAATGAAAGTTTGTTTCCGACAGTCTCTGCTTAGGGCTTAATCAAGCGGAAACAAACCATAGAGATAGAACATGGAACTACTTCATTGTGTCAAGTTTGAAGAAGCTAACACAAACCGTTTTTGATTTAGAGTTCTAACTACACCTATCCGTATATGAGAAAACAGAGTGAAACGTGAAAATTGAAACTGTTACTGCAAACGAATGCTTCAACCTAGAAGAACGAAAGTTGGGCAGCCAAGTGGGATTGTTGTAGTGACCATTACCTGAAAGTATCATGAAGATTGGATGAAAAAATGTGTGCTGATATTTCAGGACTTTTGTAGTTTTTTGGAAGATTGGAAACCCCTTTCAATGAAGGTGTTTTTCGCCCATCTCTGCTTAGGGCTACATCAAGAGGAAACAATCCATAGAGATAGCACTTAGAACTACTTCATTCTGTGAAGTTTCAAGAAGCTAGCACAAACCGTGTTTGATTTACGGTTCCAACTAGATCTATCCACATAGCAGAAAACAGAGTGAAACCTAACAATCGAAACTGTTAGTGCAAACGAATGCTTCAACCTAGAAGTACGAAACTTGGGCAGCCAAGTGAGATTGTTGTAGTGATGATTACCTGAAAGTATTGTGAAGATTGGATGAAAAAATATATGCTGAGAATTCAGGACCTCATGGTTTCTTGGAATCTTGGAAGACCTTTTCAAAGAAAGTTTGTGCCCGACAGGCTCTGCTTAGGGCTACATCAAGCAGAAACAAACCATGGAGATAGAACATGGAACTACTTCATTGTGTCAAGTTTCGAGAAGCTAGCACAAACCGTGTTTGATTTAGAGTTCTAACTACACCTATCCGTATATGAGAAAACAGAGTGAAAAGTGAAAATTGAAACTGTTACTGCAAACGAATGCTTCAACCTAGAAGAACGAAAGTTGGGCAGCCAAGTGGGATTGTTGTAGTGACCATTACCTGAAAGTATCATGAAGATTGGATGAAAAAATGTATGTTGATATTTCAGGACTTTTGTAGTTTTTTGGAAGATTGCAAACCCCTTCCAATGAAGGAGTTTTTCGCCCATCTCTGCTTAGGGCTACATCAAGAGGAAACAATCCATAGAGATAGCACTTAGAACTACTTCATTCTGTGAAGTTTCAAGAAGCTAGCCCAAACCGTGTTTGATTTACGGTTCCAACTAGATCTATCCATATAGCAGAAAACAGAGTGAAACCTAACAATCGAAACTGTTAGTGCAAACGAATGCTTCAACCTAGAAGTACGAAACTTGGGCAGCCAAGTGAGATTGTTGTAGTGATGATTACCTGAAAGTATTGTGTAGATTGGATGAAAAAATATGTGCTGAGAATTCAGGAGACTCATGGTTTTTTGGAAGCTTGGAAGACCTTTTCAATGAAGGTGTTTGCCCGCAAGTCTCTGCTTAGGGCTTAATCAAGCGGAAACAAACCATAGAGATAGAACATGGAACTACTTCATTGTATCAAGTTTCAAGAAGCTAGCACAAACCGTGTTTGATTTACAGTTCTAACTACACCTATCCGTATATGACAAAACAGAGTGAAACGTGAAAATTGAAACTGTTACTGCAAACGAATGCTTCAACCTAGAAGAACGAAAGTTGGGCAGCCAAGTGGGATTGTTGTAGTGATCATTACCTGAAAGTATCATGAAGATTGGATGAAAAAATATATGCAGAGATTTCAGGACTTTTGTAGATTTTGGAAGATTGGAAACCCCTTTCAATGAAGGTGTTTTTCGCCCATCTCTGCTTAGGGCTACATCAAGAGGAAACAAACCATAGAGATAGCACTTAGAACTACTTCATTCTGTGAAGTTTCAAGAAGCTAGCACAAACCGTGTTTGATTTACAGTTCCAACTATATCTATCCATATAGGAGAAAACAGAGTGAAACCTAACAATCGAAACTGTTAGTGCAAACGAATGCTTCAACCTAGAAGTACGAAACTTGGGCAGCCAAGTGAGATTGTTGTAGTGATGATTACCTGAAAGTTTTGTGAAGATTGAATGAAAAAATATATGCTGAGAATTCAGGAGACTCATGGTTTTTTGGAAGCTTGGAAGACCTTTTCAATGAAGGTGTTTGCCCGCAAGTCTCTGCTTAGGGCTTAATCAAGCGGAAACAAACCATAAAGATAGAACATGGAACTACTTCATTGTATCAAGTTTCAAGAAGCTAGCACAAACCGTGTTTGATTTAGAGTTCTAACTACACCTATCCGTATATGAGAAAACAGAGTGAAACGTGAAAATTGAAACTGTTACTGCAAACGAATGCTTCAACCTAGAAGAACGAAAGTTGGGCAGCCAAGTGGGATTGTTGTAGTGACCATTACCTGAAAATATCATGAAGATTGGATGAAAAAAATGTATGCTGATATTTCAGGACTTTAGTAGTTTTTTGGAAGATTGGAAACCCCTTTCAATGAAGGTGTTTTTCGCCCATCTCTGCTTAGGGCTACATCAAGAGGAAACAAACCATAGAGATAGAACTTAGAACTACTTCATTCTGTGAAGTTTCAAGAAGCTAGCACAAACCGTGTTTGATTTACAGTTCCAACTACATCTATCCATATAGCAGTAAACAGAGTGAAACCAAACAATCGAAACTGTTAGTGCAAACGAATGCTTCAACCTAGAAGTACGAAACTTGGGCAGCCAAGTGAGATTGTTGTAGTGATGATTACCTGAAAGTATTGTGAAGATTGGATGAAAAAATATATGCTGAGAATTCAGGAGACTCATGGTTTTTTGAAAGCTTGGAAGACCTTTTCAATGTAAGTTTGTGCCCGACAGGCTCTGCTTAGGGCTTAATCAAGCGGAAACAAACCATAGAGATAGAACATGGATCTACTTCATTGTGTCAAGTTTCAAGAAGCTAGCACAAACCGTGTTTGATTTAGCGTTCTAACTACACCTATCCGTATATGAGAAAACAGAGTGAAACGTGAAAATTGAAACTGTTACTGCAAACGAATGCTTCAACCTAGAAGAACGAAAGTTGGGCAGCCAAGTGGGATTGTTGTAGTGACCATTACCTGAAAGTATCATGAAGATTGGATGAAAAAATGTATGCTGATATTTCAGGAATTTAGTAGTTTTTTGGAAGATTGGAAACCCCTTTCAATGAAGGTGTTTTTCGCCCATCTCTGCTTAGGGCTACATCAAGAGGAAACAAACCATAGAGATAGAACTTAGAACTACTTCATTCTGTGAAGTTTCAAGAAGCTAGCACAAACCGTGTTTGATTTACAGTTCCAACTACATCTATCCATATAGCAGTAAATAGAGTGAAACCAAACAATCGAAACTGTTAGTGCAAACGAATGCTTCAACCTAGAAGTACGAAACTTGGGCAGCCAAGTGAGATTGTTGTAGTGATGATTACCTGAAAGTATTGTGAAGATTGGATGAAAAAATATATGCTGAGAATTCAGGAGACTCATGGTTTTTTGAAAGCTTGGAAGACGTTTTCAATGTAAGTTTGTGCCCGACAGGCTCTGCTTAGGGCTTAATCAAGCGGAAACAAACCATAGAGATAGAACATGGATCTACTTCATTGTGTCAAGTTTCAAGAAGCTAGCACAAACCGTGTTTGATTTAGCGTTCTAACTACACCTATCCGTATATGAGAAAACAGAGTGAAACGTGAAAATTGCAACTGTTACTGCAAACGAATGCTTCAACCTAGAAGAACGAAAGTTGGGCAGCCAAGTGGGATTGTTGTAGTGACCATTACCTGAAAGTATCATGAAGATTGGATGAAAAAATGTATGCTGATATTTCAGGACTTTAGTAGTTTTTTGGAAGATTGGAAACCCCTTTCAATGAAGGTGTTTTTCGCCCATCTCTGCTTAGGGCTACATCAAGAGGAAACAATCCATAGAGATAGCACTTAGAACTACTTCATTCTGTGAAGTTTCAAGAAGCTAGCACAAACCGTGTTTGATTTACGGTTCCAACTAGATCTATCCATATAGCAGAAAACAGAGTGAAACCTAACAATCGAAACTGTTAGTGCAAACGAATGCTTCAACCTAGAAGTACAAAACTTGGGCAGCCAAGTGAGATTGTTGTAGTGATGATTACCTGAAAGTATTGTGAAGATTGGATGAAAAAATATATGCTGAGAATTCAGGACCTCATGGTTTTTTGGAAGCTTGGAAGACCTTTTCAAAGAAAGTTTGTGCCCGACAGGCTCTGCTTAGGGCTACATCAAGCAGAAACAAACCATGGAGATAGAACATGGAACTACTTCATTGTATCAAGTTTCAAGAAGCTAGCACAAACCGTGTTTGATTTACAGTTCTAACTACACCTATCCGTATATGACAAAACAGAGTGAAACGTGAAAATTGAAACTGTTACTGCAAACGAATGCTTCAACCTAGAAGAACGAAAGTTTTGCAGCCAAGTGGGATTGTTGTAGTGATCATTACCTGAAAGTATCATGAAGATTGGAAGAAAAAATATATGCAGAGATTTCAGGACTTTTGTAGATTTTGGAAGATTGGAAACCCCTTTCAATGAAGGTGTTTTTTGCCCATCTCTGCTTAGGGCTACATCAAGAGGAAACAAACCATAGAGATAGCACTTAGAACTACTTCATTCTGTGAAGTTTCAAGAAGCTAGCACAAACCGTGTTTGATTTACAGTTCCAACTATATCTATCCATATAGGAGAAAACAGAGTGAAACCTAACAATCGAAACTGTTAGTGCAAACGAATGCTTCAACCTAGAAGTACGAAACTTGGGCAGCCAAGTGAGATTGTTGTAGTGATGATTACCTGAGAGTTTTGTGAAGATTGGATGAAAAAATATATGCTGAGAATTCAGGAGACTCATGGTTTTTTGGAAGCTTGGAAGACCTTTTCAATGAAGGTGTTTGCCCGCAAGTCTCTGCTTAGGGCTTAATCAAGCGGAAACAAACCATAAAGATAGAACATGGAACTACTTCATTGTATCAAGTTTCAAGAAGCTAGCACAAACCGTGTTTGATTTAGTGTTCTAACTACACCTATCCGTATATGAGAAAACAGAGTGAAACGTGAAAATTGCAACTGTTACTGCAAACGAATGCTTCAACCTAGAAGAACGAAAGTTGGGCAGCCAAGTGGGATTGTTGTAGTGACCATTACCTGAAAGTATCATGAAGATTGGATGAAAAAATGTATGCTGATATTTCAGGACTTTTGTAGTTTTTTGGAAGATTGGAAACCCCTTTCAATGAAGGTGTTTTTCGCCCATCTCTGCTTAGGGCTACATCAAGAGGAAACAAACCATAGAGATAGAACTCAGAACTACTTCATTCTGTGAAGATTCAAGAAGCTAAAACAAACCGTGTTTGATTCATAGTTCCAACTACATCTATCCATATAGGAGAAAACAGAGTAAAACCTAACTATCGAAACTGATGGTGCAAACGAATGCTTCAACCTAGAATTACAAAACTTGGGCAGCCAAGTGAGATTGTTGTAGTGATGATTACCTGAAAGTATTGTGAAGATTAGATGAAAAAATATATGCTGAGAATTCAGGAGACTCATGGTTTTTTGGAAGCTTGGAAGACCATTTCAATGAAAGTTTGTTTCCGACAGTCTCTGCTTAGGGCTTAATCAAGCGGAAACAAACCATAGAGATAGAACATGGAACTACTTCATTGTGTCAAGTTTGAAGAAGCTAACACAAACCGTTTTTGATTTAGAGTTCTAACTACACCTATCCGTATATGAGAAAACAGAGTGAAACGTGAAAATTGAAACTGTTACTGCAAACGAATGCTTCAACCTAGAAGAACGAAAGTTGGGCAGCCAAGTGGGATTGTTGTAGTGACCATTACCTGAAAGTATCATGAAGATTGGATGAAAAAATGTGTGCTGATATTTCAGGACTTTTGTAGTTTTTTGGAAGATTGGAAACCCCTTTCAATGAAGGTGTTTTTCGCCCATCTCTGCTTAGGGCTACATCAAGAGGAAACAATCCATAGAGATAGCACTTAGAACTACTTCATTCTGTGAAGTTTCAAGAAGCTAGCACAAACCGTGTTTGATTTACGGTTCCAACTAGATCTATCCACATAGCAGAAAACAGAGTGAAACCTAACAATCGAAACTGTTAGTGCAAACGAATGCTTCAACCTAGAAGTACGAAACTTGGGCAGCCAAGTGAGATTGTTGTAGTGATGATTACCTGAAAGTATTGTGAAGATTGGATGAAAAAATATATGCTGAGAATTCAGGACCTCATGGTTTTTTGGAAGCTTGGAAGACCTTTTCAAAGAAAGTTTGTGCCCGACAGGCTCTGCTTAGGGCTACATCAAGCAGAAACAAACCATGGAGATAGAACATGGAACTACTTCATTGTGTCAAGTTTCGAGAAGCTAGCACAAACCGTGTTTGATTTAGAGTTCTAACTACACCTATCCGTATATGAGAAAACAGAGTGAAAAGTGAAAATTGAAACTGTTACTGCAAACGAATGCTTCAACCTAGAAGAACGAAAGTTGGGCAGCCAAGTGGGATTGTTGTAGTGACCATTACCTGAAAGTATCATGAAGATTGGATGAAAAAATGTATGCTGATATTTCAGGACTTTTGTAGTTTTTTGGAAGATTGCAAACCCCTTCCAATGAAGGAGTTTTTCGCCCATCTCTGCTTAGGGCTACATCAAGAGGAAACAATCCATAGAGATAGCACTTAGAACTACTTCATTCTGTGAAGTTTCAAGAAGCTAGCCCAAACCGTGTTTGATTTACGGTTCCAACTAGATCTATCCATATAGCAGAAAACAGAGTGAAACCTAACAATCGAAACTGTTAGTGCAAACGAATGCTTCAACCTAGAAGTACGAAACTTGGGCAGCCAAGTGAGATTGTTGTAGTGATGATTACCTGAAAGTATTGTGTAGATTGGATGAAAAAATATGTGCTGAGAATTCAGGAGACTCATGGTTTTTTGGAAGCTTGGAAGACCTTTTCAATGAAGGTGTTTGCCCGCAAGTCTCTGCTTAGGGCTTAATCAAGCGGAAACAAACCATAGAGATAGAACATGGAACTACTTCATTGTATCAAGTTTCAAGAAGCTAGCACAAACCGTGTTTGATTTACAGTTCTAACTACACCTATCCGTATATGACAAAACAGAGTGAAACGTGAAAATTGAAACTGTTACTGCAAACGAATGCTTCAACCTAGAAGAACGAAAGTTGGGCAGCCAAGTGGGATTGTTGTAGTGATCATTACCTGAAAGTATCATGAAGATTGGATGAAAAAATATATGCAGAGATTTCAGGACTTTTGTAGATTTTGGAAGATTGGAAACCCCTTTCAATGAAGGTGTTTTTCGCCCATCTCTGCTTAGGGCTACATCAAGAGGAAACAAACCATAGAGATAGCACTTAGAACTACTTCATTCTGTGAAGTTTCAAGAAGCTAGCACAAACCGTGTTTGATTTACAGTTCCAACTATATCTATCCATATAGGAGAAAACAGAGTGAAACCTAACAATCGAAACTGTTAGTGCAAACGAATGCTTCAACCTAGAAGTACGAAACTTGGGCAGCCAAGTGAGATTGTTGTAGTGATGATTACCTGAAAGTTTTGTGAAGATTGAATGAAAAAATATATGCTGAGAATTCAGGAGACTCATGGTTTTTTGGAAGCTTGGAAGACCATTTCAATGAAGGTGTTTGCCCGCAAGTCTCTGCTTAGGGCTTAATCAAGCGGAAACAAACCATAAAGATAGAACATGGAACTACTTCATTGTATCAAGTTTCAAGAAGCTAGCACAAACCGTGTTTGATTTAGAGTTCTAACTACACCTATCCGTATATGAGAAAACAGAGTGAAACGTGAAAATTGAAACTGTTACTGCAAACGAATGCTTCAACCTAGAAGAACGAAAGTTGGGCAGCCAAGTGGGATTGTTGTAGTGACCATTACCTGAAAGTATCATGAAGATTGGATGAAAAAATGTATGCTGATATTTCAGGAATTTAGTAGTTTTTTGGAAGATTGGAAACCCCTTTCAATGAAGGTGTTTTTCGCCCATCTCTGCTTAGGGCTACATCAAGAGGAAACAAACCATAGAGATAGAACTTAGAACTACTTCATTCTGTGAAGTTTCAAGAAGCTAGCACAAACCGTGTTTGATTTACAGTTCCAACTACATCTATCCATATAGCAGTAAACAGAGTGAAACCAAACAATCGAAACTGTTAGTGCAAACGAATGCTTCAACCTAGAAGTACGAAACTTGGGCAGCCAAGTGAGATTGTTGTAGTGATGATTACCTGAAAGTATTGTGAAGATTGGATGAAAAAATATATGCTGAGAATTCAGGAGACTCATGGTTTTTTGAAAGCTTGGAAGACCTTTTCAATGTAAGTTTGTGCCCGACAGGCTCTGCTTAGGGCTTAATCAAGCGGAAACAAACCATAGAGATAGAACATGGATCTACTTCATTGTGTCAAGTTTCAAGAAGCTAGCACAAACCGTGTTTGATTTAGCGTTCTAACTACACCTATCCGTATATGAGAAAACAGAGTGAAACGTGAAAATTGCAACTGTTACTGCAAACGAATGCTTCAACCTAGAAGAACGAAAGTTGGGCAGCCAAGTGGGATTGTTGTAGTGACCATTACCTGAAAGTATCATGAAGATTGGATGAAAAAATGTATGCTGATATTTCAGGACTTTAGTAGTTTTTTGGAAGATTGGAAACCCCTTTCAATGAAGGTGTTTTTCGCCCATCTCTGCTTAGGGCTACATCAAGAGAAAACAATCCATAGAGATAGCACTTAGAACTACTTCATTCTGTGAAGTTTCAAGAAGCTAGCACAAACCGTGTTTGATTTACGGTTCCAACTAGATCTATCCATATAGCAGAAAACAGAGTGAAACCTAACAATCGAAACTGTTAGTGCAAACGAATGCTTCAACCTAGAAGTACGAAACTTGGGCAGCCAAGTGAGATTGTTGTAGTGATGATTACCTGAAAGTATTGTGAAGATTGGATGAAAAAATATATGCTGAGAATTCAGGACCTCATGGTTTTTTGGAAGCTTGGAAGACCTTTTCAAAGAAAGTTTGTGCCCGACAGGCTCTGCTTAGGGCTACATCAAGCAGAAACAAACCATGGAGATAGAACATGGAACTACTTCATTGTGTCAAGTTTCGAGAAGCTAGCACAAACCGTGTTTGATTTAGAGTTCTAACTACACCTATCCGTATATGAGAAAACAGAGTGAAAAATGAAAATTGAAACTGTTACTGCAAACGAATGCTTCAACCTAGAAGAACGAAAGTTGGGCAGCCAAGTGGGATTGTTGTAGTGACCATTACCTGAAAGTATCATGAAGATTGGATGAAAAAATGTATGCTGATATTTCAGGACTTTTGTAGTTTTTTGGAAGATTGCAAACCCCTTTCAATGAAGGAGTTTTTCGCCCATCTCTGCTTAGGGCTACATCAAGATGAAACAATCCATAGAGATAGCACTTAGAACTACTTCATTCTGTGAAGTTTCAAGAAGCTAGCCCAAACCGTGTTTGATTTACGGTTCCAACTAGATCTATCCATATAGCAGAAAACAGAGTGAAACCTAACAATCGAAACTGTTAGTGCAAACGAATGCTTCAACCTAGAAGTACGAAACTTGGGCAGCCAAGTGAGATTGTTGTAGTGATGATTACCTGAAAGTATTGTGTAGATTGGATGAAAAAATATGTGCTGAGAATTCAGGAGACTCATGGTTTTTTGGAAGCTTGGAAGACCTTTTCAATGAAGGTGTTTGCCCGCAAGTCTCTGCTTAGGGCTTAATCAAGCGGAAACAAACCATAGAGATAGAACATGGAACTACTTCATTGTATCAAGTTTCAAGAAGCTAGCACAAACCGTGTTTGATTTACAGTTCTAACTACACCTATCCGTATATGACAAAACAGAGTGAAACGTGAAAATTGAAACTGTTACTGCAAACGAATGCTTCAACCTAGAAGAACGAAAGTTGGGCAGCCAAGTGGGATTGTTGTAGTGATCATTACCTGAAAGTATCATGAAGATTGGAAGAAAAAATATATGCAGAGATTTCAGGACTTTTGTAGATTTTGGAAGATTGGAAACCCCTTTCAATGAAGGTGTTTTTTGCCCATCTCTGCTTAGGGCTACATCAAGAGGAAACAAACCATAGAGATAGCACTTAGAACTACTTCATTCTGTGAAGTTTCAAGAAGCTAGCACAAACCGTGTTTGATTTACAGTTCCAACTATATCTATCCATATAGGAGAAAACAGAGTGAAACCTAACAATCCAAACTGTTAGTGCAAACGAATGCTTCAACCTAGAAGTACGAAACTTGGGCAGCCAAGTGAGATTGTTGTAGTGATGATTACCTGAGAGTTTTGTGAAGATTGGATGAAAAAATATATGCTGAGAATTCAGGAGACTCATGGTTTTTTGGAAGCTTGGAAGACCTTTTCAATGAAGGTGTTTGCCCGCAAGTCTCTGCTTAGGGCTTAATCAAGCGGAAACAAACCATAAAGATAGAACATGGAACTACTTCATTGTATCAAGTTTCAAGAAGCTAGCACAAACCGTGTTTGATTTAGAGTTCTAACTACACCTATCCGTATATGAGAAAACAGAGTGAAACGTGAAAATTGCAACTGTTACTGCAAACGAATGCTTCAACCTAGAAGAACGAAAGTTGGGCAGCCAAGTGGGATTGTTGTAGTGACCATTACCTGAAAGTATCATGAAGATTGGATGAAAAAATGTATGCTGATATTTCAGGACTTTAGTAGTTTTTTGTAAGATTGGAAACCCCTTTCAATGAAGGTGTTTTTCGCCCATCTCTGCTTAGGGCTACATCAAGAGGAAACAAACCATAGAGATAGAACTTAGAACTACTTCATTCTGTGAAGTTTCAAGAAGCTAGCACAAACCGTGTTTGATTTACGGTTCCAACTAGATCTATCCATATAGCAGAAAACAGAGTGAAACCTAAGAATCGAAACTGTTAGTGCAAACGAATGCTTCAACCTAGATTACAAAACTTGGGCAGCCAAGTGAGATTGTTGTAGTGATGATTACCTGAAAGTATTGTGAAGATTAGATGAAAGAATATATGCTGAGAATTCAGGAGACTCATGGTTTTTTGGAAACTTGGAAGACCATTTCAATGAAGGTGTTTGCCCGACAGGCTCTGCTTAGGGCTTAATCAAGCGGAAACAAACCATAGAGATAGAACATGGAACTACTTCATTGTGTCAAGATTGAAGAAGCTAGCACAAAACGTGTTTGATTTAGCGTTCTAACTACACCTATCCGTATATGAGAAAACAGAGTGAAACGTGAAAATTGCAACTGTTACTGCAAACGAATGCTTCAACCTAGAAGAACGAAAGTTGGGCAGCCAAGTGGGATTGTTGTAGTGACCATTACCTGAAAGTATCATGAAGATTGGATGAAAAAATGTATGCTGATATTTCAGGACTTTTGTAGTTTTTTGGAAGATTGGAAACCCCTTTCAATGAAGGTGTTTTTCGCCCATCTCTGCTTAGGGCTACATCAAGAGGAAACAAACCATAGAGATAGAACTCAGAACTACTTCATTCTGTGAAGATTCAAGAAGCTACCACAAACCGTGTTTGATTCATAGTTCCAACTACATCTATCCATATAGGAGAAAACAGAGTAAAACCTAACTATCGAAACTGATGGTGCAAACGAATGCTTCAACCTAGAATTACAAAACTTGGGCAGCCAAGTGAGATTTTTGTAGTGATGATTACCTGAAAGTATTGTGAAGATTAGATGAAAAAATATATGCTGAGAATTCAGGAGACTCATGGTTTTTTGGAATCTTGGAAGACCTTTTCAATGAAAGTTTGTTTCCGACAGTCTCTGCTTAGGGCTTAATCAAGCGGAAACAAACCATAGAGATAGAACATGGAACTACTTCATTGTGTCAAGTTTGAAGAAGCTAACACAAACCGTTTTTGATTTAGAGTTCTAACTACACCTATCCGTATATGAGAAAACAGAGTGAAACGTGAAAATTGAAACTGTTACTGCAAACGAATGCTTCAACCTAGAAGAACGAAAGTTGGGCAGCCAAGTGGGATTGTTGTAGTGACCATTACCTGAAAGTATCATGAAGATTGGATGAAAAAATGTGTGCTGATATTTCAGGACTTTTGGAGTTTTTTGGAAGATTGGAAACCCCTTTCAATGAAGGTGTTTTTCGCCCATCTCTGCTTAGGGCTACATCAAGAGGAAACAATCCATAGAGATAGCACTTAGAACTACTTCATTCTGTGAAGTTTCAAGAAGCTAGCACAAACCGTGTTTGATTTACGGTTCCAACTAGATCTATCCACATAGCAGAAAACAGAGTGAAACCTAACAATCGAAACTGTTAGTGCAAACGAATGCTTCAACCTAGAAGTACGAAACTTGGGCAGCCAAGTGAGATTGTTGTAGTGATGATTACCTGAAAGTATTGTGAAGATTGGATGAAAAAATATATGCTGAGAATTCAGGACCTCATGGTTTTTTGGAAGCTTGGAAGACCTTTTCAAAGAAAGTTTGTGCCCGACAGGCTCTGCTTAGGGCTACATCAAGCAGAAACAAACCATGGAGATAGAACATGGGAACTACTTCATTGTGTCAAGTTTCGAGAAGCTAGCACAAACCGTGTTTGATTTAGAGTTCTAACTACACCTATCCGTATATGAGAAAACAGAGTGAAAAGTGAAAATTGAAACTGTTACTGCAAACGAATGCTTCAACCTAGAAGAACGAAAGTTGGGCAGCCAAGTGGGATTGTTGTAGTGACCATTACCTGAAAGTATCATGAAGATTGGATGAAAAAATGTATGCTGATATTTCAGGACTTTTGTAGTTTTTTGGAAGATTGCAAACCCCTTCCAATGAAGGAGTTTTTCGCCCATCTCTGCTTAGGGCTACATCAAGAGGAAACAATCCATAGAGATAGCACTTAGAACTACTTCATTCTGTGAAGTTTCAAGAAGCTAGCCCAAACCGTGTTTGATTTACGGTTCCAACTAGATCTATCCATATAGCTAGAAAACAGAGTGAAACCTAACAATCGAACTGTTAGTGCAAACGAATGCTTCAACCTAGAAGTACGAAACTTGGGCAGCCAAGTGAGATTGTTGTAGTGATGATTACCTGAAAGTATTGTGTAGATTGGATGAAAAAATATGTGCTGAGAATTCAGGAGACTCATGGTTTTTTGGAAGCTTGGAAGACCTTTTCAATGAAGGTGTTTGCCCGCAAGTCTCTGCTTAGGGCTTAATTCAAGCGGAAACAAACCATAGAGATAGAACATGGAACTACTTCATTGTATCAAGTTTCAAGAAGCTAGCACAAACCGTGTTTGATTTACAGTTCTAACTACACATATCCGTATATGACAAAACAGAGTGAAACGTGAAAATTGAAACTGTTACTGCAAACGATGCTTCAACCTAGAAGAACAAAGTTGGGCAGCCAAGTGGGATTGTTGTAGTGATCATTACCTGAAAGTATCATGAAGATTGGATGAAAAAATATATGCAGAGATTTCAGGACTTTTGTAGATTTTGGAAGATTGGACACCCCTTTCAATGAAGGTGTTTTTTGCCCATCTCTGCTTAGGGCTACATCAAGAGGAAACAAACCATAGAGATAGCACTTAGAACTACTTCATTCTGTGAAGTTTCAAGAAGCTAGCACAAACCGTGTTTGATTACAGTTCCAACTATATCTATCCATATAGGAGAAAACAGAGTGAAACCTAACAATCGAAACTGTTAGTGCAAACGAATGCTTCAACCTAGAAGTACGAAACGTGGGCAGCCAAGTGAGATTGTTGTAGTGATGATTACCTGAAAGTTTTGTGAAGATTGGATGAAAAATATATGCTGAGAATTCAGGAGACTCATGGTTTTTTGGAAGCTTGGAAGACCTTTTCAAATGAAGGTGTTTGCCCGCAAGTCTCTGCTTAGGGCTTAATCAAGCGGAAACAAACCATAAAGATAGAACATGGAACTACTTCATTGTATCAAGTTTCAAGAAGCTAGCACAAACCGTGTTTGATTTAGAGTTCTAACTACACCTATCCGTATATGAGAAAACAGAGTGAAACGTGAAAATTGAAACTGTTACTGCAAACGAATGCTTCAACCTAGAAGAACGAAAGTTGGGCAGCCAAGTGGGATTGTTGTAGTGACCATTACCTGAAAGTATCATGAAGATTGGATGAAAAAATGTATGCTGATATTTCAGGACTTTAGTAGTTTTTTGGAAGATTGGAAACCCCTTTCAATGAAGGTGTTTTCGCCCATCTCTGCTTAGGGCTACATCAAGAGGAAACAAACCATAGAGATAGAACTTAGAACTACTTCATTCTGTGAAGTTTCAAGAAGCTAGCACAAACCGTGTTTGATTTACAGTTCCAACTACATCTATCCATATAGCAGTAAACAGAGTGAAACCAAACCATCGAAACTGTTAGTGCAAACGAATGCTTCAACCTAGAAGTACGAAACGTGGGCAGCCAAGTGAGATTGTTGTAGTGATGATTACCTGAAAGTATTGTGAAGATTGGATGAAAAAAATATATGCTGAGAATTCAGGAGACTCATGGTTTTTTGAAAGCTTGGAAGACCATTTCATTGTAAGTTTGTGCCCGACAGGCTCTGCTTAGGGCTTAATCAGCGGAAACAAACCATAAAGATAGAACATGGAACTACTTCATTGTATCAAGTTTCAAGAAGCTAGCACAAACCGTGTTTGATTTAGAGTTCTAACTACACCTATCCGTGATGAGAAAACAGAGTGAAACGTGAAAATTGCAACTGTTACTGCAAACGAATGCTTCAACCTAGAAGAACGAAAGTTGGGCAGCCAAGTGGGATTGTTGTAGTGACCATTACCTGAAAGTATCATGAAGATTTGGATGAAAAAATGTGTGCTGATATTTCAGGACTTTTGTAGTTTTTTGGAAGATTGGAAACCCTTTCAATGAAGGTGTTTTTCGCCCATCTCTGCTTAGGGCTACATCAAGAGGAAACAATCCATAGAGATAGCACTTAGAACTACTTCATTCTGTGAAGTTTCAAGAAGCTAGCACAAACGGTGTTGATTACGGTTCCAACTAGATCTATCCACATAGCAGAAAACAGAGTGAAACCTAACAATCGAAACTGTTAGTGCAAACGAATGCTTCAACCTAGAAGTACGAAACTTGGGCAGCCAAGTGAGATTGTTGTAGTGATGATTACCTGAAAGTATTGTGTAGATTGGATGAAAAAATATGTGCTGAGAATTCAGGAGACTCATGGTTTTTTGGAAGCTTGGAAGACCTTTTCAATGAAGGTGTTTGCCCGCAAGTCTCTGCTTAGGCTTAATCAAGCGGAAACAAACCATAGAGATAGAACATGGAACTACTTCATTGTATCAAGTTTCAAGAAGCTAGCACAAACCGTGTTTGGATTTAGAGTTCTAACCTACACCTATCCGTATATGACAAAACAGAGTGAAACGTGAAAATTGAAACTGTTACTGCAAACGAATGCTTCAACCTAGAAGAACGAAAGTTGGGCAGCCAAGTGGGATTGTTGTAGTGATCATTACCTGAAAGTATCATGAAGATTGGATGAAAAAATATATGCAGAGATTTCAGGACTTTTGTAGATTTTGGAAGATTGGAAACCCCTTTCAATGAAGGTGTTTTTTCGCCCATCTCTGCTTAGGGCTACATCAAGAGGAAACAATCCCATAGAGATAGCACTTAGAACTACTTCATTCTGTGAAGTTTCAAGAAGCTAGCACAAACCGTGTTTGATTTACGGTTCCAACTAGATCTATCCATATAGCAGAAAACAGAGTGAAACCTAACAATCGAAACTGTTAGTGCAAACGAATGCTTCAACCTAGAAGTACGAAACTTGGGCAGCCAAGTGAGATTGTTGTAGTGATGATTACCTGAAAGTATTGTGAAGATTGGATGAAAAAATATATGCTGAGAATTCAGGAGACTCATGGTTTTTTGGAAGCTGGCAGACCTTTTCAATGAAGGTGTTTGCCCGCAAGTCTCTGCTTAGGGCTTAATCAAGCGGAAACAAACCATAAAGATAGAACATGGAACTACTTCATTGTATCAAGTTTCAAGAAGCTAGCACAAACCGTGTTTGATTTAGAGTTCTAACTACACCTATCCGTGTATGAGAAAACAGAGTGAAACGTGAAAATTGCAACTGTTACTGCAAACGAATGCTTCAACCTAGAAGAACGAAAGTTGGGCAGCCAAGTGGGATTGTTGTAGTGACCATTACCTGAAAGTATCATGAAGATTGGATGAAAAAATGTGTGCTGATATTTCAGGACTTTTGTAGTTTTTTGGAAGATTGGAAACCCTTTCAATGAAGGTGTTTTTCGCCATCTCTGCTTAGGGCTACATCAAGAGGAAACAATCCATAGAGATAGCCACTTAGAACTACTTCATTCTGTGAAGTTTCAAGAAGCTAGCACAAACCGTGTTTGATTTACGGTTCCAACTAGATCTATCCACATAGCAGAAAACAGAGTGAACCTAACAATCGAAACTGTTAGTGCAAACGAATGCTTCAACCTAGAAGTACGAAAACTTGGGCAGCCAAGTGAGATTGTTGTAGTGATGATTACCTGAAAGTATTGTGTAGATTGGATGAAAAAATATGTGCTGAGAATTCAGGAGACTCATGGTTTTTGGAAGCTTGGAAGACCCTTTTCAATGAAGGTGTTTGCCCGCAAGTCTCTGCTTAGGGCTTAATCAAGCGGAAACAAACCATAGAGATAGAACATGGAACTACTTCATTGTATCAAGTTTCAAGAAGCTAGCACAAACCGTGTTTGATTTAGAGTTCTAACTACACCTATCCGTATATGACAAAACGAGTGAAACGTGAAAATTGAAACTGTTACTGCAAACGAATGCTTCAACCTAGAAGAACGAAAGTTGGGCAGCCAAGTGGGATTGTTGTAGTGACCATTACCTGAAAGTATCATGAAGATTGGATGAAAAAATGTATGCTGATATTTCAGGACTTTAGTAGTTTTTTGGAAGATTGAAACCCCTTTCAATGAAGGTGTTTTTCGCCCATCTCTGCTTAGGGCTACATCAAGAGGAAACAAACCATAGAGATAGAACTTAGAACTACTTCATTCTGTGAAGTTTCAAGAAGCTAGCACAAACCGTGTTTGATTTACAGTTCCAACTACATCTATCCATATAGCAGTAAACAGAGTGAAACCAAACAATCGAAACTGTTAGTGCAAACGAATGCTTCAACCTAGAAGTACGAAACTTGGGCAGCCAAGTGAGATTGTTGTAGTGATGATTACCTGAAAGTATTGTGAAGATTGGATGAAAAAAATAAATGCTGAGAGAATTCATGAGACTCATGTTTTTTTGAAAGCTTGAGACTTTTCATGTAAGTTTGTGCCCGACAGGCTCTGCTTAGGGCTTAATCAAGCGGAAACAAACCATAGAGATAGAACATGGATCTACTTCATTGTGTCAAGTTTCAAGAAGCTAGCACCAAACCGTGTTTGATTTAGCGTTCTAATACACCTATCCGTATATGAGAAACAGAGTGAAACGTGAAAATTGCAACTGTTACTGCAAACGAATGCTTCAACCTAGAAGAACGAAAGTGGGCAGCCAAGTGGATTGTTGTAGTGACCATTACCTGAAAGTATCATGAAGATTGGATGAAAAATATATGCAGAGATTTCAGGACTTTTGTAGATTTTGGAAGATTGGAAACCCCTTTCAATGAAGGTGATTTTCGCCCATCTCTGCTTAGGGCTACATCAAGAGGAAACAAACCATAGAGATAGCACTTAGAACTACTTCATTCTGTGAAGTTTCAAGAAGCTAGCACAAACCGTGTTTGATTTACAGTTCCAACTATATCTATCCATATAGGAGAATACAGAGTGAAACCTAACAATCGAAACTGTTAGTGCAAACGAATGCTTAAACGTAGAAGTACGATACTTGGGCAGCCAAGTGAGATTGTTGTAGTGATGATTACCTGAAAGTTTTGTGAAGATTGGATGAAAAAATATATGCTGAGAATTCAGGAGACTCATGGTTTTTGGAAGCTTGGAAGACCTTTTCAATGAAGGTGTTTGCCCGCAAGTCTCTGCTTAGGGCTTAATCAAGCGGAAACAAACCATAAAGATAGAACATGGAACTACTTTCATTGTATCAAGTTTCAAGAAGCTAGCACAAACCGTGTTTGATTTAGAGTTCTAACTACACCTATCCGTATATGAGAAAACAGAGTGAAACGTGAAAATTGAAACTGTTACTGCAAACGAATGCTTCAACCTAGAAGAACGAAAGTTGGGCAGCCAAGTGGGATTGTTGTAGTGACCATTACCTGAAAGTATCATGAAGATTGGATGAAAAAATGTATGCTGATATTTCAGGACTTTAGTAGTTTTTTGGAAGATTGGAAACCCCTTTCAAATGAAGGTGTCTTTCGCCCATCTCTGCTTAGGGCTACATCAAGAGGAAACAAACCATAGAGATAGAACTTAGAACTACTTCATTCTGTGAAGTTTCAAGAAGCCTAGCACAAACCGTGTTTGATTTACAGTTCCAACTACATCTATCCATATAGCAGTAAACAGAGTGAAACCAAACAATCGAAACTGTTAGTGCAAACGAATGCTTCAACCTAGAAGTACGAAACTTGGGCAGCCAAGTGAGATTGTTGTAGTGATGATTACCTGAAAGTATTGTGAAGATTGGATGAAAAAATATATGCTGAGAATTCAGGAGACTCATGGTTTTTTGAAAGCTTGGAAGACCTTTTCAATGTAAGTTTGTGCCCGACAGGCTCTGCTTAGGGCTTAATCAAGCGGAAACAAACCATAGAGATAGAACATGGATCTACTTCATTGTGTCAAGTTTCAAGAAGCTAGCACAAACCGTGTTTGATTTAGCGTTCTAACTACACCTATCCGTATATGAGAAAACAGAGTGAAACGTGAAAATTGCAACTGTTACTGCAAACGAATGCTTCAACCTAGAAGAACGAAAGTTGGGCAGCCAAGTGGGATTGTTGTAGTGACCATTACCTGAAAGTATCATGAAGATTGGATGAAAAAATGTATGCTGATATTTCAGGACTTTAGTAGTTTTTTGGAAGATTGGAAACCCCTTTCAATGAAGGTGTTTTTCGCCCATCTCTGCTTAGGGCTACATCAAGAGGAAACAATCCATAGAGATAGCACTTAGAACTACTTCATTCTGTGCAGTTTCAAGAAGCTAGCACAAACCGTGTTTGATTTACGGTTCCAACTAGATCTATCCATATAGCAGAAAACAGAGTGAAACCTAACAATCGAAACTGTTAGTGCAAACGAATGCTTCAACCTAGAAGTACAAAACTTGGGCAGCCAAGTGAGATTGTTGTAGTGATGATTACCTGAAAGTATTGTGAAGATTGGATGAAAAAATATATGCTGAGAATTCAGGAGACTCATGGTTTTTTGGAAGCTTGGAAGACCTTTTCAATGAAGGTGTTTGCCCGCAAGTCTCTGCTTAGGGCTTAATCAAGCGGAAACAAACCATAAAGATAGAACATGGAACTACTTCATTGTATCAAGTTTCAAGAAGCTAGCACAAACCGTGTTTGATTTAGAGTTCTAACTACACCTATCCGTATATGAGAAAACAGAGTGAAACGTGAAAATTGAAACTGTTACTGCAAACGAATGCTTCAACCTAGAAGAACGAAAGTTGGGCAGCCAAGTGGGATTGTTGTAGTGACCATTACCTGAAAGTATCATGAAGATTGGATGAAAAAATGTATGCTGATATTTCAGGACTTTAGTAGTTTTTTGGGAAGATTGGAAACCCCTTTCAATGAAGGTGTTTTTCGCCCATCTCTGCTTAGGGCTACATCAAGAGGAAACAAACCATAGAGATAGAACTTAGAACTACTTCATTCTGTGAAGTTTCAAGAAGCTAGCACAAACCGTGTTTGATTTACGGTTCCAACTAGATCTATCCATATAGCAGAAAACAGAGTGAAACCTAACAATCGAAACTGTTAGTGCAAACGAATGCTTCAACCTAGATTACAAAACTTGGGCAGCCAAGTGAGATTGTTGTAGTGATGATTACCTGAAAGTATTGTGAAGATTGGATGAAATAATATATGCTGAGAATTCAGGAGACTCATGGTTTTTTGGAAACTTGGAAGACCATTTCAATGAAGGTGTTTGCCCGACAGGCTCTGCTTAGGGCTTAATCAAGCGGAAACAAACCATAGAGATAGAACATGGAACTACTTCATTGTGTCAAGTTTCAAGAAGCTAGCACAAAACGTGTTTGATTTAGCGTTCTAACTACACCTATCCGTATATGAGAAAACAGAGTGAAACGTGAAAATTGCAACTGTTACTGCAAACGAATGCTTCAACCTAGAAGAACGAAAGTTGGGCAGCCAAGTGGGATTGTTGTAGTGACCATTACCTGAAAGTATCATGAAGATTGGATGAAAAATGTATGCTGATATTTCAGGACTTTTGTAGTTTTTTGGAAGATTGGAAACCCCTTTCAATGAAGGTGTTTTTCGCCCATCTCTGCTTAGGGCTACATCAAGAGGAAACAAACCATAGAGATAGAACTCAGAACTACTTCATTCTGTGAAGATTCAAGAAGCTACCACAAACCGTGTTTGATTTATAGTTCCAACTACATCTATCCATATAGGAGAAAACAGAGTAAAACCTAACTATCGAAACTGATGGTGCAAACGAATGCTTTAACCTAGAATTACAAAACTTGGGCAGCCAAGTGAGATTGTTGTAGTGATGATTACCTGAAAGTATTGTGAAGATTAGATGAAAAAATATATGCTGAGAATTCAGGAGACTCATGGTTTTTTGGAAGCTTGGAAGACCTTTTCAATGAAGGTGTTTGCCCGCAAGTCGCTGCTTAGGGCTTAATCAAGCGGAAACAAACCATAAAGATAGAACATGGAACTACTTCATTGTATCAAGTTTCAAGAAGCTAGCACAAACCGTGTTTTATTTAGAGTTCTAACTACACCTATCCGTATATGAGAAAACAGAGTGAAACGTGCAAATTGAAACTGTTACTGCAAACGAATGCTTCAACCTAGAAGAACGAAAGTTGGGCAGCCAAGTGGGATTGTTGTAGTGACCATTACCTGAAAGTATCATGAAGATTGGATGAAAAAATGTATGCTGATATTTCAGGACTTTAGTAGTTTTTTGGAAGATTGGAAACCCCTTTCAATGAAGGTGTTTTTCGCCCATCTCTGCTTAGGGCTACATCAAGAGGAAACAAACCATAGAGATAGCACTTAGAACTACTTCATTCTGTGAAGTTTCAAGAAGCTAGCACAAACCGTGTTTGATTTACGGTTCCAACTAGATCTATCCATATAGCAGAAAACAGAGTGAAACCTAACAATCGAAACTGTTAGTGCAAACGAATGCTTCAACCTAGATTACAAAACTTGGGCAGCCAAGTGAGATTGTTGTAGTGATGATTACCTGAAAGTATTGTGAAGATTAGATGAAAAAATATATGCTGAGAATTCAGGAGACTCATGGTTTTTTGGAAACTTGGAAGACCATTTCAATGAAGGTGTTTGCCCGACAGGCTCTGCTTAGGGCTTAATCAAGCGGAAACAAACCATAGAGATAGAACATGGAACTACTTCATTGTGTCAAGTTTCAAGAAGCTAGCACAAAACGTGTTTGATTTAGCGTTCTAACTACACCTATCCGTACATGAGAAAACAGAGTGAAACGTTAAAATTGCAACTGTTACTGCAAACGAATGCTTCAACCTAGAAGAACGAAAGTTGGGCAGCCAAGTGGGATTGTTGTAGTGACCATTACCTGAAAGTATCATGAAGATTGGATGAAAAAATGTATGCTAATATTTCAGGACTTTTGTAGTTTTTTGGAAGATTGGAAACCCCTTTCAATGAAGGTGTTTTTCGCCCATCTCTGCTTAGGGCTACATCAAGAGGAAACAAACCATAGAGATAGAACTCAGAACTACTTCATTCTGTGAAGATTCAAGAAGCTACCACAAACCGTGTTTGATTTATAGTTCCAACTACATCTATCCATATAGGAGAAAACAGAGTAAAACCTAACTATCGAAACTGATGGTGCAAACGAATGCTTTAACCTAGAATTACAAAACTTGGGCAGCCAAGTGAGATTGTTGTAGTGATGATTACCTGAAAGTATTGTGAAGATTAGATGAAAAAATATATGCTGAGAATTCAGGAGACTCATGGTTTTTTGGAAGCTTGGAAGACCTTTTCAATGAAAGTTTGTTTCCGACAGTCTCTGCTTAGGGCTTAATCAAGCGGAAACAAACCATAGAGATAGAACATGGAACTACTTCATTGTGTCAAGTTTGAAGAAGCTAACACAAACCGTTTTTGATTTAGAGTTCTAACTACACCTATCCGTATATGAGAAAACAGAGTGAAACGTGAAAATTGAAACTGTTACTGCAAACGAATGCTTCAACCTAGAAGAACGAAAGTTGGGCAGCCAAGTGGGATTGTTGTAGTGACCATTACCTGAAAGTATCATGAAGATTGGATGAAAAAATGTGTGCTGATATTTCAGGACTTTTGTAGTTTTCTGGAAGATTGGAAACCCCTTTCAATGAAGGTGTTTTTCGCCCATCTCTGCTTAGGGCTACATCAAGAGGAAACAATCCATAGAGATAGCACTTAGAACTACTTCATTCTGTGAAGTTTCAAGAAGCTAGCACAAACCGTGTTTGATTTACGGTTCCAACTAGATCTAGCCACATAGCAGAAAACAGAGTGAAACCTAACAATCGAAAGTGTTAGTGCAAACGAATGCTTCAACCTAGAAGTACGAAACTTGGGCAGCCAAGTGAGATTGTTGTAGTGATGATTACCTGAAAGTATTGTGAAGATTGGATGAAAAAATATATGCTGAGAATTCAGGACCTCATGGTTTTTTGGAAGCTTGGAAGACCTTTTCAAAGAAAGTTTGTGCCCGACAGGCTCTGCTTAGGGCTACATCAAGCAGAAAGAAACCATGGAGATAGAACATGGAACTACTTCATTGTGTCAAGTTTCGAGAAGCTAGCACAAACCGTGTTTGATTTAGAGTTCTAACTACACCTATCCGTATATGAGAAAACAGAGTGAAAAGTGAAAATTGAAACTGTTACTGCAAACGAATGCTTCAACCTAGAAGAACGAAAGTTGGGCAGCCAAGTGGGATTGTTGTAGTGACCATTACCTGAAAGTATCATGAAGATTGGATGAAAAAATGTATGCTGATATTTCAGGACTTTTGTAGTTTTTTGGAAGATTGCAAACCCCTTCCAATGAAGGAGTTTTTCGCCCATCTCTGCTTAGGGCTACATCAAGAGGAAACAATCCATAGAGATAGCACTTAGAACTACTTCATTCTGTGAAGTTTCAAGAAGCTAGCCCAAACCGTGTTTGATTTACCTTTCCAACTAGATCTATCCATATAGCAGAAAACAGAGTGAAACCTAACAATCGAAACTGTTAGTGCAAACGAATGCTTCAACCTAGAAGTACGAAACTTGGGCAGCCAAGTGAGATTGTTGTAGTGATGATTACCTGAAAGTATTGTGTAGATTGGATGAAAAAATATGTGCTGAGAATTCAGGAGACTCATGGTTTTTTGGAAGCTTGGAAGACCTTTTCAATGAAGGTGTTTGCCCGCAAGTCTCTGCTTAGGGCTTAATCAAGCGGAAACAAACCATAGAGATAGAACATGGAACTACTTCATTGTATCAAGTTTCAAGAAGCTAGCACAAACCGTGTTTGATTTACAGTTCTAACTACACCTATCCGTATATGACAAAACAGAGTGAAACGTGAAAATTGAAACTGTTACTGCAAACGAATGCTTCAACCTAGAAGAACGAAAGTTGGGCAGCCAAGTGGGATTGTTGTAGTGATCATCACCTGAAAGTATCATGAAGATTGGATGAAAAAATATATGCAGAGATTTCAGGACTTTTGTAGATTTTGGAAGATTGGAAACCCCTTTCAATGAAGGTGTTTTTTGCCCATCTCTGCTTAGGGCTACATCAAGAGGAAACAAACCATAGAGATAGCACTTAGAACTACTTCATTCTGTGAAGTTTCAAGAAGCTAGCACAAACCGTGTTTGATTTACAGTTCCAACTATATCTATCCATATAGGAGAAAACAGAGTGAAACCTAACAATCGAAACTGTTAGTGCAAACGAATGCTTCAACCTAGAAGTACGAAACTTGGGCAGCCAAGTGAGATTGTTGTAGTGATGATTACCTGAAAGTTTTGTGAAGATTGGATGAAAAAATATATGCTGAGAATTCAGGAGACTCATGGTTTTTTGGAAGCTTGGAAGACCTTTTCAATGAAGGTGTTTGCCCGCAAGTCTCTGCTTAGGGCTTAATCAAGCGGAAACAAACCATAAAGATAGAACATGGAACTACTTCATTGTATCAAGTTTCAAGAAGCTAGCACAAACCGTGTTTGATTTAGAGTTCTAACTACACCTATCCGTATATGAGAAAACAGAGTGAAACGTGAAAATTGAAACTGTTACTGCAAACGAATGCTTCAACCTAGAAGAACGAAAGTTGGGCAGCCAAGTGGGATTGTTGTAGTGACCATTACCTGAAAGTATCATGAAGATTGGATGAAAAAATGTATGCTGATATTTCAGGACATTAGTAGTTTTTTGGAAGATTGGAAACCCCTTTCAATGAAGGTGTTTTTCGCCCATCTCTGCTTAGGGCTACATCAAGAGGAAACAAACCATAGAGATAGAACTTAGAACTACTTCATTCTGTGAAGTTTCAAGAAGCTAGCACAAACCGTGTTTGATTTACAGTTCCAACTACATCTATCCATATAGCAGTAAACAGAGTGAAACCAAACAATCGAAACTGTTAGTGCAAACGAATGCTTCAACCTAGAAGTACGAAACTTGGGCAGCCAAGTGAGATTGTTGTAGTGATGATTACCTGAAAGTATTGTGAAGATTGGATGAAAAAATATATGCTGAGAATTCAGGAGACTCATGGTTTTTTGAAAGCTTGGAAGACGTTTTCAATGTAAGTTTGTGCCCGACAGGCTCTGCTTAGGGCTTAATCAAGCGGAAACAAACCATAGAGATAGAACATGGATCTACTTCATTGTGTCAAGTTTCAAGAAGCTAGCACAAACCGTGTTTGATTTAGCGTTCTAACTACACCTATCCGTATATGAGAAAACAGAGTGAAACGTGAAAATTGCAACTGTTACTGCAAACGAATGCTTCAACCTAGAAGAACGAAAGTTGGGCAGCCAAGTGGGATTGTTGTAGTGACCATTACCTGAAAGTATCATGAAGATTGGATGAAAAAATGTATGCTGATATTTCAGGACTTTAGTAGTTTTTTGGAAGATTGGAAACCCCTTTCAATGAAGGTGTTTTTCGCCCATCTCTGCTTAGGGCTACATCAAGAGGAAACAATCCATAGAGATAGCACTTAGAACTACTTCATTCTGTGAAGTTTCAAGAAGCTAGCACAAACCGTGTTTGATTTACAGTTCCAACTACATCTATCCATATAAGAAAACAGAGTGAAACCAAACAATCGAAACTGTTAGTGCAAACGAATGCTTCAACCTAGAAGTACGAAACTTGGGCAGCCAAGTGAGATTGTTGTAGTGATGATTACCTGAAAGTATTGTGAAGATTGGATGAAAAAATATATGCTGAGAATTCAGGACCTCATGGTTTTTTGGAAGCTTGGAAGACCTTTTCAAAGAAAGTTTGTGCCCGACAGGCTCTGCTTAGGGCTACATCAAGCAGAAACAAACCATGGAGATAGAACATGGAACTACTTCATTGTGTCAAGTTTTGAGAAGCTAGCACAAACCGTGTTTGATTTAGAGTTCTAACTACACCTATCCGTATATGAGAAAACAGAGTGAAAAGTGAAAATTGAAACTGTTACTGCAAACGAATGCTTCAACCTAGAAGAACGAAAGTTGGGCAGCCAAGTGGGATTGTTGTAGTGACCATTACCTGAAAGTATCATGAAGATTGGATGAAAAAATGTATGCTGATATTTCAGGACTTTTGTAGTTTTTTGGAAGATTGCAAACCCCTTCCAATGAAGGAGTTTTTCGCCCATCTCTGCTTAGGGCTACATCAAGAGGAAACAATCCATAGAGATAGCACTTAGAACTACTTCATTCTGTGAAGTTTCAAGAAGCTAGCACAAACCGTGTTTGATTTACGGTTCCAACTAGATCTATCCATATAGCAGAAAACAGAGTGAAACCTAACATTCGAAACTGTTAGTGCAAACAAATGCTTCAACCTAGAAGTACGAAACTTGGGCAGCCAAGTGAGATTGTTGTAGTGATGATTACCTGAAAGTATTGTGTAGATTGGATGAAAAAATATGTGCTGAGAATTCAGGAGACTCATGGTTTTTTGGAAGCTTGGAAGACCTTTTCAATGAAGGTGTTTGCCCGCAAGTCTCTGCTTAGGGCTTAATCAAGCGGAAACAAACCATAGAGATAGAACATGGAACTACTTCATTGTATCAAGTTTCAAGAAGCTAGCACAAACCGTGTTTGATTTAGAGTTCTAACTACACCTATCCGTATATGACAAAACAGAGTGAAACGTGAAAATTGAAACTGTTACTGCAAACGAATGCTTCAACCTAGAAGAACGAAAGTTGGGCAGCCAAGTGGGATTGTTGTAGTGACCATTACCTGAAAGTATCATGAAGATTGGATGAAAAAATGTATGCTGATATTTCAGGACATTAGTAGTTTTTTGGAAGATTGGAAACCCCTTTCAATGAAGGTGTTTTTCGCCCATCTCTGCTTAGGGCTACATCAAGAGGAAACAAACCATAGAGATAGAACTTAGAACTACTTCATTCTGTGAAGTTTCAAGAAGCTAGCACAAACCGTGTTTGATTTACAGTTCCAACTACATCTATCCATATAGCAGTAAACAGAGTGAAACCAAACAATCGAAACTGTTAGTGCAAACGAATGCTTCAACCTAGAAGTACGAAACTTGGGCAGCCAAGTGAGATTGTTGTAGTGATGATTACCTGAAAGTATTGTGAAGATTGGATGAAAAAATATATGCTGAGAATTCAGGAGACTCATGGTTTTTTGAAAGCTTGGAAGACGTTTTCAATGTAAGTTTGTGCCCGACAGGCTCTGCTTAGGGCTTAATCAAGCGGAAACAAACCATAGAGATAGAACATGGATCTACTTCATTGTGTCAAGTTTCAAGAAGCTAGCACAAACCGTGTTTGATTTAGCGTTCTAACTACACCTATCCGTATATGAGAAAACAGAGTGAAACGTGAAAATTGCAACTGTTACTGCAAACGAATGCTTCAACCTAGAAGAACGAAAGTTGGGCAGCCAAGTGGGATTGTTGTAGTGACCATTACCTGAAAGTATCATGAAGATTGGATGAAAAAATGTATGCTGATATTTCAGGACTTTAGTAGTTTTTTGGAAGATTGGAAACCCCTTTCAATGAAGGTGTTTTTCGCCCATCTCTGCTTAGGGCTACATCAAGAGGAAACAATCCATAGAGATAGCACTTAGAACTACTTCATTCTGTGAAGTTTCAAGAAGCTAGCACAAACCGTGTTTGATTTACAGTTCCAACTACATCTATCCATATAAGAAAACAGAGTGAAACCAAACAATCGAAACTGTTAGTGCAAACGAATGCTTCAACCTAGAAGTACGAAACTTGGGCAGCCAAGTGAGATTGTTGTAGTGATGATTACCTGAAAGTATTGTGAAGATTGGATGAAAAAATATATGCTGAGAATTCAGGACCTCATGGTTTTTTGGAAGCTTGGAAGACCTTTTCAAAGAAAGTTTGTGCCCGACAGGCTCTGCTTAGGGCTACATCAAGCAGAAACAAACCATGGAGATAGAACATGGAACTACTTCATTGTGTCAAGTTTCGAGAAGCTAGCACAAACCGTGTTTGATTTAGAGTTCTAACTACACCTATCCGTATATGAGAAAACAGAGTGAAAAGTGAAAATTGAAACTGTTACTGCAAACGAATGCTTCAACCTAGAAGAACGAAAGTTGGGCAGCCAAGTGGGATTGTTGTAGTGACCATTACCTGAAAGTATCATGAAGATTGGATGAAAAAATGTATGCTGATATTTCAGGACTTTTGTAGTTTTTTGGAAGATTGCAAACCCCTTCCAATGAAGGAGTTTTTCGCCCATCTCTGCTTAGGGCTACATCAAGAGGAAACAATCCATAGAGATAGCACTTAGAACTACTTCATTCTGTGAAGTTTCAAGAAGCTAGCACAAACCGTGTTTGATTTACGGTTCCAACTAGATCTATCCATATAGCAGAAAACAGAGTGAAACCTAATAATCGAAACTGTTAGTGCAAACAAATGCTTCAACCTAGAAGTACGAAACTTGGGCAGCCAAGTGAGATTGTTGTAGTGATGATTACCTGAAAGTATTGTGTAGATTGGATGAAAAAATATGTGCTGAGAATTCAGGAGACTCATGGTTTTTTGGAAGCTTGGAAGACCTTTTCAATGAAGGTGTTTGCCCGCAAGTCTCTGCTTAGGGCTTAATCAAGCGGAAACAAACCATAGAGATAGAACATGGAACTACTTCATTGTATCAAGTTTCAAGAAGCTAGCACAAACCGTGTTTGATTTACAGTTCTAACTACACCTATCCGTATATGACAAAACAGAGTGAAACGTGAAAATTGAAACTGTTACTGCAAACGAATGCTTCAACCTAGAAGAACGAAAGTTGGGCAGCCAAGTGGGATTGTTGTAGTGACCATTACCTGAAAGTATCATGAAGATTGGATGAAAAAATGTGTGCTGATATTTCAGGACTTTTGTAGTTTTTTGGAAGATTGGAAACCCCTTTCAATGAAGGTGTTTTTCGCCCATCTCTGCTTAGGGCTACATCAAGAGGAAACAATCCATAGAGATAGCACTTAGAACTACTTCATTCTGTGAAGTTTCAAGAAGCTAGCACAAACCGTGTTTGATTTACGGTTCCAACTAGATCTATCCATATAGCAGAAAACAGAGTGAAACCTAACAATCGAAACTGTTAGAAACTGTTAGTGCAAACGAATGCTTCAACCTAGAAGTACGAAACTTGGGCAGCCAAGTGAGATTGTTGTAGTGATGATTACCTGAAAGTATTGTGAAGATTGGATGAAAAAATATATGCTGAGAATTCAGGAGACTCATGGTTTTTTGGAAGCGTGGAAGACCTTTTCAATGTAAGTTTGTGCCTGACAGGCTCTGCTTAGGGCTTAATCAAGCGGAAACAAACCATAGAGATAGAACATGGAACTACTTCATTGTGTCAAGTTTCAAGAAGCTAGCACAAACCGTGTTTGATTTAGCGTTCTAACTACACCTATCCGTATATGAGAAAATAGAGTGAAACGTGAAAATTGCAACTGTTACTGCAAACGAATGCTTCAACCTAGAAGAACGAAAGTTGGGCAGCCAAGTGGGATTGTTGTAGTGACCATTACCTGAAAGTATCATGAAGATTGGATGAAAAAATGTATGCTGATATTTCAGGACATTAGTAGTTTTTTGGAAGATTGGAAACCCCTTTCAATGAAGGTGTTTTTCGCCCATCTCTGCTTAGGGCTACATCAAGAGGAAACAAACCATAGAGATAGAACTTAGAACTACTTCATTCTGTGAAGTTTCAAGAAGCTAGCACAAACCGTGTTTGATTTACAGTTCCAACTACATCTATCCATATAGCAGTAAGCAGAGTGAAACCAAACAATCGAAACTGTTAGTGCAAACGAATGCTTCAACCTAGAAGTACGAAACTTGGGCAGCCAAGTGAAATTGTTGTAGTGATGATTACCTGAAAGTATTGTGAAGATTGGATGAAAAAATATATGCTGAGAATTCAGGAGACTCATGGTTTTTTGAAAGCTTGGAAGACGTTTTCAATGTAAGTTTGTGCCCGACAGGCTCTGCTTAGGGCTTAATCAAGCGGAAACAAACCATAGAGATAGAACATGGATCTACTTCATTGTGTCAAGTTTCAAGAAGCTAGCACAAACCGTGTTTGATTTAGCGTTCTAACTACACCTATCCGTATATGAGAAAACAGAGTGAAACGTGAAAATTGCAACTGTTACTGCAAACGAATGCTTCAACCTAGAAGAACGAAAGTTGGGCAGCCAAGTGGGATTGTTGTAGTGACCATTACCTGAAAGTATCATGAAGATTGGATGAAAAAATGTATGCTGATATTTCAGGACTTTAGTAGTTTTTTGGAAGATTGGAAACCCCTTTCAATGAAGGTGTTTTTCGTCCATCTCTGCTTAGGGCTACATCAAGAGGAAACAATCCATAGAGATAGCACTTAGAACTACTTCATTCTGTGAAGTTTCAAGAAGCTAGCACAAACCGTGTTTGATTTACAGTTCCAACTACATCTATCCATATAAGAAAACAGAGTGAAACCAAACAATCGAAACTGTTAGTGCAAACGAATGCTTCAACCTAGAAGTACGAAACTTGGGCAGCCAAGTGAGATTGTTGTAGTGATGATTACCTGAAAGTATTGTGAAGATTGGATGAAAAAATATATGCTGAGAATTCAGGACCTCATGGTTTTTTGGAAGCTTGGAAGACCTTTTCAAAGAAAGTTTGTGCCCGACAGGCTCTGCTTAGGGCTACATCAAGCAGAAACAAACCATGGAGATAGAACATGGAACTACTTCATTGTGTCAAGTTTCGAGAAGCTAGCACAAACCGTGTTTGATTTAGAGTTCTAACTACACCTATCCGTATATGAGAAAACAGAGTGAAAAGTGAAAATTGAAACTGTTACTGCAAACGAATGCTTCAACCTAGAAGAACGAAAGTTGGGCAGCCAAGTGGGATTGTTGTAGTGACCATTACCTGAAAGTATCATGAAGATTGGATGAAAAAATGTATGCTGATATTTCAGGACTTTTGTAGTTTTTTGGAAGATTGCAAACCCCTTCCAATGAAGGAGTTTTTCGCCCATCTCTGCTTAGGGCTACATCAAGAGGAAACAATCCATAGAGATAGCACTTAGAACTACTTCATTCTGTGAAGTTTCAAGAAGCTAGCACAAACCGTGTTTGATTTACGGTTCCAACTAGATCTATCCATATAGCAGAAAACAGAGTGAAACCTAACAATCGAAACTGTTAGTGCAAACAAATGCTTCAACCTAGAAGTACGAAACTTGGGCAGCCAAGTGAGATTGTTGTAGTGATGATTACCTGAAAGTATTGTGTAGATTGGATGAAAAAATATGTGCTGAGAATTCAGGAGACTCATGGTTTTTTGGAAGCTTGGAAGACCTTTTCAATGAAGGTGTTTGCCCGCAAGTCTCTGCTTAGGGCTTAATCAAGCGGAAACAAACCATAGAGATAGAACATGGAACTACTTCATTGTATCAAGTTTCAAGAAGCTAGCACAAACCGTGTTTGATTTACAGTTCTAACTACACCTATCCGTATATGACAAAACAGAGTGAAACGTGAAAATTGAAACTGTTACTGCAAACGAATGCTTCAACCTAGAAGAACGAAAGTTGGGCAGCCAAGTGGGATTGTTGTAGTGACCATTACCTGAAAGTATCATGAAGATTGGATGAAAAAATGTGTGCTGATATTTCAGGACTTTTGTAGTTTTTTGGAAGATTGGAAACCCCTTTCAATGAAGGTGTTTTTCGCCCATCTCTGCTTAGGGCTACATCAAGAGGAAACAATCCATAGAGATAGCACTTAGAACTACTTCATTCTGTGAAGTTTCAAGAAGCTAGCACAAACCGTGTTTGATTTACGGTTCCAACTAGATCTATCCATATAGCAGAAAACAGAGTGAAACCTAACAATCGAAACTGTTAGAAACTGTTAGTGCAAACGAATGCTTCAACCTAGAAGTACGAAACTTGGGCAGCCAAGTGAGATTGTTGTAGTGATGATTACCTGAAAGTATTGTGAAGATTGGATGAAAAAATATATGCTGAGAATTCAGGAGACTCATGGTTTTTTGGAAGCTTGGAAGACCTTTTCAATGTAAGTTTGTGCCTGACAGGCTCTGCTTAGGGCTTAATCAAGCGGAAACAAACCATAGAGATAGAACATGGAACTACTTCATTGTGTCAAGTTTCAAGAAGCTAGCACAAACCGTGTTTGATTTAGCGTTCTAACTACACCTATCCGTATATGAGAAAACAGAGTGAAACGTGAAAATTGCAACTGTTACTGCAAACGAATGCTTCAACCTAGAAGAACGAAAGTTGGGCAGCCAAGTGGGATTGTTGTAGTGACCATTACCTGAAAGTATCATGAAGATTGGATGAAAAAATGTATGCTGATATTTCAGGACTTTAGTAGTTTTTTGGAAGATTGGAAACCCCTTTCAATGAAGGTGTTTTTCGCCCATCTCTGCTTAGGGCTACATCAAGAGGAAACAATCCATAGAGATAGCACTTAGAACTACTTCATTCTGTGAAGTTTCAAGAAGCTAGCACAAACCGTGTTTGATTTACGGTTCCAACTAGATCTATCCATATAGCAGAAAACAGAGTGAAACCTAACAATCGAAACTGTTAGTGCAAACGAATGCTTCAACCTAGAAGTACAAAACTTGGGCAGCCAAGTGAGATTGTTGTAGTGATGATTACCTGAAAGTATTGTGAAGATTGGATGAAAAAATATATGCTGAGAATTCAGGAGACCCATGGTTTTTTGGAAGGTTGGAAGAGCTTTTCAATGAAGGTGTTTGCCCGCAAGTCTCTGCTTAGGGCTTAATCAAGCGGAAACAAACCATAAAGATAGAACATGGAACTACTTCATTGTATCAAGTTTCAAGAAGCTAGCACAAACCGTGTTTGATTTAGAGTTCTAACTACACCTATCCGTGTAACAGAAAACAGAGTGTAACGTGAAAATTGCAACTGTTACTGCAAACGAATGCTTCAACCTAGAAGAACGAAAGTTGGGCAGCCAAGTGGGATTGTTGTAGTGACCATTACCTGAAAGTATCATGAAGATTGGATGAAAAAATGTATGCTGATATTTCAGGACTTTTGTAGTTTTTTGGAAGATTGGAAACCCCTTTCAATGAAGGTGTTTTTCGCCCATCTCTGCTTAGGGCTACATCAAGAGGAAACAATCCATAGAGATAGAACTTAGAACTACTTCATTCTGTGAAGTTTCAAGAAGCTAGCACAAACCGTGTTTGATTTACAGTTCCAACTACATCTATCCATATAGCAGAAAACAGAGTGAAACCTAACAATCGAAACTGTTAGTGCAAACGAATGCTTCAACCTAGATTACAAAACTTGGGCAGCCAAGTGAGATTGTTGTAGTGATGATTACCTGAAAGTATTGTGAAGATTAGATGAAAAAATATATGCTGAGAATTCAGGAGACTCATGGTTTTTTGGAAACTTGGAAGACCATTTCAATGAAGGTGTTTGCCCGACAGGCTCTGCTTAGGGCTTAATCAAGCGGAAACAAACCATAGAGATAGAACATGGAACTACTTCATTGTGTCAAGTTTCAAGAAGCTAGCACAAAACGTGTTTGATTTAGCGTTCTAACTACACCTATCCGTATATGAGAAAACAGAGTGAAACGTGAAAATTGCAACTGTTACTGCAAACGAATGCTTCAACCTAGAAGAACGAAAGTTGGGCAGCCAAGTGGGATTGTTGTAGTGACCATTACCTGAAAGTATCATGAAGATTGGTTGAAAAAATGTATGCTGATATTTCAGGACTTTTGTAGTTTTTTGGAAGATTGGAAACCCCTTTCAATGAAGGTGTTTTTCGCCCATCTCTGCTTAGGGCTACATCAAGAGGAAACAAACCATAGAGATAGAACTCAGAACTACTTCATTCTGTGAAGATTCAAGAAGCTACCACAAACCGTGTTTGATTTATAGTTCCAACTACATCTATCCATATAGGAGAAAACAGAGTAAAACCTAACTATCGAAACTGATGGTGCAAACGAATGCTTTAACCTAGAATTACAAAACTTGGGCAGCCAAGTGAGATTGTTGTAGTGATGATTATCTGAAAGTATTGTGAAGATTAGATGAAAAAATATATGCTGAGAATTCAGGAGACTCATGGTTTTTTGGAAGCTTGGAAGACCTTTTCAATGAAAGTTTGTTTCCGACAGTCTCTGCTTAGGGCTTAATCAAGCGGAAACAAACCATAGAGATAGAACATGGAACTACTTCATTGTGTCAAGTTTGAAGAAGCTAACACAAACCGTTTTTGATTTAGAGTTCTAACTACACCTATCCGTATATGAGAAAACAGAGTGAAACGTGAAAATTGAAACTGTTACTGCAAACGAATGCTTCAACCTAGAAGAACGAAAGTTGGGCAGCCAAGTGGGATTGTTGTAGTGACCATTACCTGAAAGTATCATGAAGATTGGATGAAAAAATGTGTGCTGATATTTCAGGACTTTTGTAGTTTTTTGGAAGATTGGAAACCCCTTTCAATGAAGGTGTTTTTCGCCCATCTCTGCTTAGGGCTACATCAAGAGGAAACAATCCATAGAGATAGCACTTAGAACTACTTCATTCTGTGAAGTTTCAAGAAGCTATCACAAACCGTGTTTGATTTACGGTTCCAACTAGATCTATCCACATAGCAGAAAACAGAGTGAAACCTAACAATCGAAACTGTTAGTGCAAACGAATGCTTCAACCTAGAAGTACGAAACTTGGGCAGCCAAGTGAGATTGTTGTAGTGATGATTACCTGAAAGTATTGTGAAGATTGGATGAAAAAATATATGCTGAGAATTCATGACCTCATGGTTTTTTGGAAGCTTGGAAGACCTTTTCAAAGAAAGTTTGTGCCCGACAGGCTCTGCTTAGGGCTACATCAAGCAGAAACAAACCATGGAGATAGAACATGGAACTACTTCATTGTGTCAAGTTTCGAGAAGCTAGCACAAACCGTGTTTGATTTAGAGTTCTAACTACACCTATCCGTATATGAGAAAACAGAGTGAAAAGTGAAAATTGAAACTGTTACTGCAAACGAATGCTTCAACCTAGAAGAACGAAAGTTGGGCAGCCAAGTGGGATTGTTGTAGTGACCATTACCTGAAAGTATCATGAAGATTGGATGAAAAAATGTATGCTGATATTTCAGGACTTTTGTAGTTTTTTGGAAGATTGCAAACCCCTTCCAATGAAGGAGTTTTTCGCCCATCTCTGCTTAGGGCTACATCAAGAGGAAACAATCCATAGAGATAGCACTTAGAACTACTTCATTCTGTGAAGTTTCAAGAAGCTAGCACAAACCGTGTTTGATTTACGGTTCCAACTAGATCTATCCATATAGCAGAAAACAGAGTGAAACCTAACAATCGAAACTGTTAGTGCAATCAAATGCTTCAACCTAGAAGTACGAAACTTGGGCAGCCAAGTGAGATTGTTGTAGTGATGATTACCTGAAAGTATTGTGTAGATTGGATGAAAAAATATGTGCTGTGAATTCAGGAGACTCATGGTTTTTTGGAAGCTTGGAAGACCTTTTCAATGAAGGTGTTTGCCCGCAAGTCTCTGCTTAGGGCTTAATCAAGCGGAAACAAACCATAGAGCTAGAACATGGAACTACTTCATTGTATCAAGTTTCAAGAAGCTAGCACAAACCGTGTTTGATTTACAGTTCTAACTACACCTATCCGTATATGACAAAACGGAGTGAAACGTGAAAATTGAAACTGTTACTGCAAACGAATGCTTCAACCTAGAAGAACGAAAGTTGGGCAGCCAAGTGGGATTGTTGTAGTGATCATTACCTGAAAGTATCATGAAGATTGGATGAAAAAATATATGCAGAGATTTCAGGACTTTTGTAGATTTTGGAAGATTGGAAACCCCTTTCAATGAAGGTGTTTTTTGCCCATCTCTGCTTAGGGCTACATCAAGAGGAAACAAACCATAGAGATAGCACTTAGAACTACTTCATTCTGTGAAGTTTCAAGAAGCTAGCACAAACCGTGTTTGATTTACAGTTCCAACTATATCTATCCATATAGGAGAAAACAGAGTGAAACCTAACAATCGAAACTGTTAGTGCAAACGAATGCTTCAACCTAGAAGTACGAAACTTGGGCAGCCAAGTGAGATTGTTGTAGTGATGATTACCTGAAAGTTTTGTGAAGATTGGATGAAAAAATATATGCTGAGAATTCAGGAGACTCATGGTTTTTTGGAAGCTTGGAAGACCTTTTCAATGAAGGTGTTTGCCCGCAAGTCTCTGCTTAGGGCTTAATCAAGCGGAAACAAACCATAAAGATAGAACATGGAACTACTTCATTGTATCAAGTTTCAAGAAGCTAGCACAAACCGTGTTTGATTTAGAGTTCTAACTACACCTATCCGTATATGAGAAAACAGAGTGAAACGTGAAAATTGAAACTGTTACTGCAAACGAATGCTTCAACCTAGAAGAACGAAAGTTGGGCAGCCAAGTGGGATTGTTGTCGTGACCATTACCTGAAAGTATCATGAAGATTGGATGAAAAAATGTATGCTGATATTTCAGGACTTTAGTAGTTTTTTGGAAGATTGGAAACCCCTTTCAATGAAGGTGTTTTTCGCCCATCTCTGCTTAGGGCTACATCAAGAGGAAACAAACCATAGAGATAGAACTTAGAACTACTTCATTCTGTGAAGTTTCAAGAAGCTAGCACAAACCGTGTTTGATTTACAGTTCCAACTACATCTATCCATATAGCAGTAAACAGAGTGAACCAAACAATCGAAACTGTTAGTGCAAACGAATGCTTCAACCTAGAAGTACGAAACTTGGGCAGCCAAGTGAGATTGTTGTAGTGATGATTACCTGAAAGTATTGTGAAGATTAGATGAAAAAATATATGCTGAGAATTCAGGAGACTCATGGTTTTTTGGAAACTTGGAAGACCATTTCAATGAAGGTGTTTGCCCGACAGGCTCTGCTTAGGGCTTAATCAAGCGGAAACAAACCATAGAGATAGAACATGGAACTACTTCATTGTGTCAAGTTTCAAGAAGCTAGCACAAAACGTGTTTGATTTAGCGTTCTAACTACACCTATCCGTACATGAGAAAACAGAGTGAAACGTTAAAATTGCAACTGTTACTGCAAACGAATGCTTCAACCTAGAAGAACGAAAGTTGGGCAGCCAAGTGGGATTGTTGTAGTGACCATTACCTGAAAGTATCATGAAGATTGGATGAAAAAATGTATGCTGATATTTCAGGACTTTTGTAGTTTTTTGGAAGATTGGAAACCCCTTTCAATGAAGGTGTTTTTCGCCCATCTCTGCTTAGGGCTACATCAAGAGGAAACAAACCATAGAGATAGAACTCAGAACTACCTCATTCTGTGAAGATTCAAGAAGCTACCACAAACCGTGTTTGATTTATAGTTCCAACTACATCTATCCATATAGGAGAAAACAGAGTAAAACCTAACTATCGAAACTGATGGTGCAAACGAATGCTTTAACCTAGAATTACAAAACTTGGGCAGCCAAGTGAGATTCTTGTAGTGATGATTACCTGAAAGTATTGTGAAGATTAGATGAAAAAATATATGCTGAGAATTCAGGAGACTCATGGTTTTTTGGAAGCTTGGAAGACCTTTTCAATGAAAGTTTGTTTCCGACAGTCTCTGATTAGGGCTTAATCAAGCGGAAACAAACCATAGAGATAGAACATGGAACTACTTCATTGTGTCAAGTTTGAAGAAGCTAACACAAACCGTTTTTGATTTAGAGTTCTAACTACACCTATCCGTATATGAGAAAACAGAGTGAAACGTGAAAATTGAAACTGTTACTGCAAACGAATGCTTCAACCTAGAAGAACGAAAGTTGGGCAGCCAAGTGGGATTGTTGTAGTGACCATTACCTGAAAGTATCATGAAGATTGGATGAAAAAATGTGTGCTGATATTTCAGGACTTTTGTAGTTTTCTGGAAGATTGGAAACCCCTTTCAATGAAGGCGTTTTTCGCCCATCTCTGCTTAGGGCTACATCAAGAGGAAACAATCCATAGAGATAGCACTTAGAACTACTTCATTCTGTGAAGTTTCAAGAAGCTAGCACACACCGTGTTTGATTTACGGTTCCAACTAGATCTATCCACATAGCAGAAAACAGAGTGAAACCTAACAATCGAAACTGTTAGTGCAAACGAATGCTTCAACCTAGAAGTACGAAACTTGGGCAGCCAAGTGAGATTGTTGTAGTGATGATTACCTGAAAGTATTGTGAAGATTGGATGAAAAAATATATGCTGAGAATTCAGGACCTCATGGTTTTTTGGAAGCTTGGAAGACCTTTTCAAAGAAAGTTTGTGCCCGACAGGCTCTGCTTAGGGCTACATCAAGCAGAAACAAACCATGGAGATAGAACATGGAACTACTTCATTGTGTCAAGTTTCGAGAAGCTAGCACAAACCGTGTTTGATTTAGAGTTCTAACTACACCTATCCGTATATGAGAAAACTGAGTGAAAAGTGAAAATTGAAACTGTTACTGCAAACGAATGCTTCAACCTAGAAGAACGAAAGTTGGGCAGCCAAGTGGGATTGTTGTAGTGACCATTACCTGAAAGTATCATGAAGATTGGATGAAAAAATGTATGCTGATATTTCAGGATTTTGTAGTTTTTTGAAAGATTGCAAACCCCTTCCAATGAAGGAGTTTTTCGCCCATCTCTGCTTAGGGCTACATCAAGAGGAAACAATCCATAGAGATAGCACTTAGAACTACTTCATTCTGTGAAGTTTCAAGAAGCTAGCCCAAACCGTGTTTGATTTACGGTTCCAACTAGATCTATCCATATAGCAGAAAACAGAGTGAAACCTAACAATCGAAACTGTTAGTGCAAACGAATGCTTCAACCTAGAAGTACGAAACTTGGGCAGCCAAGTGAGATTGTTGTAGTGATGATTACCTGAAAGTATTGTGTAGATTGGATGAAAAAATATGTGCTGAGAATTCAGGAGACTCATGGTTTTTTGGAAGCTTGGAAGACCTTTTCAATGAAGGTGTTTGCCCGCAAGTCTCTGCTTAGGGCTTAATCAAGCGGAAACAAACCATAGAGATAGAACATGGAACTACTTCATTGTATCAAGTTTCAAGAAGCTAGCACAAACCGTGTTTGATTTACAGTTCTAACTACACCTATCCGTATATGACAAAACAGAGTGAAACGTGAAAATTGAAACTGTTACTGCAAACGAATGCTTCAACCTAGAAGAACGAAAGTTGGGCAGCCAAGTGGGATTGTTGTAGTGATCATTACCTGAAAGTATCATGAAGATTGGATGAAAAAATATATGCAGAGATTTCAGGACTTTTGTAGATTTTGGAAGATTGGAAACCCCTTTCAATGAAGGTGTTTTTTGCCCATCTCTGCTTAGGGCTACATCAAGAGGAAACAAACCATAGAGATAGCACTTAGAACTACTTCATTCTGTGAAGTTTCAAGAAGCTAGCACAAACCGTGTTTGATTTACAGTTCCAACTATATCTATCCATATAGGAGAAAACAGAGTGAAACCTAACAATCGAAACTGTTAGTGAAAACGAATGCTTCAACCTAGAAGTACGAAACTTGGGCAGCCAAGTGAGATTGTTGTAGTGATGATTACCTGAAAGTTTTGTGAAGATTGGATGAAAAAATATATGCTGAGAATTCAGGAGACTTATGGTTTTTTGGAAGCTTGGAAGACCTTTTCAATGAAGGTGTTTGCCCGCAAGTCTCTGCTTAGGGCTTAATCAAGCGGAAACAAACCATAAAGATAGAACATGGAACTACTTCATTGTATCAAGTTTCAAGAAGCTAGCACAAACCGTGTTTGATTTAGAGTTCTAACTACACCTATCCGTATATGAGAAAACAGAGTGAAACGTGAAAATTGCAACTGTTACTGCAAACGAATGCTTCAACCTAGAAGAACGAAAGTTGGGCAGCCAAGTTTGATTGTTGTAGTGACCATTACCTGAAAGTATCATGAAGATTGGATGAAAAAATGTATGCTGATATTTCAGGACTTTAGTAGTTTTTTGGAAGATTGGAAACCCCTTTCAATGAAGGTGTTTTTCGCCCATCTCTGCTTAGGGCTACATCAAGAGGAAACAAACCATAGAGATAGAACTTAGAACTACTTCATTCTGTGAAGTTTCAAGAAGCTAGCACAAACCGTGTTTGATTTACAGTTCCAACTACATCTATCCATATAGCAGTAAACAGAGTGAAACCAAACAATCGAAACTGTTAGTGCAAACGAATGCTTCAACCTAGAAGTATGAAACTTGGGCAGCCAAGTGAGATTGTTGTAGTGATGATTACCTGAAAGTATTGTGAAGATTGGATGAAAAAATATATGCTGAGAATTCAGGAGACTCATGGTTTTTTGAAAGCTTGGAAGACGTTTTCAATGTAAGTTTGTGCCCGACAGGCTCTGCTTAGGGCTTAATCAAGCGGAAACAAACCATAGAGATAGAACATGGATCTACTTCATTGTGTCACGTTTCAAGAAGCTAGCACAAACCGTGTTTGATTTAGCGTTCTAACTACACCTATCCGTATATGAGAAAACAGAGTGAAACGTGAAAATTGCAACTGTTACTGCAAACGAATGCTTCAACCTAGAAGAACGAAAGTTGGGCAGCCAAGTGGGATTGTTGTAGTGACCATTACCTGAAAGTATCATGAAGATTGGATGAAAAAATGTATGCTGATATTTCAGGACTTTAGTAGTTTTTTGGAAGATTGGAAACCCCTTTCAATGAAGGTGTTTTTCGCCCATCTCTGCTTAGGGCTACATCAAGAGGAAACAATCCATAGAGATAGCACTTAGAACTACTTCATTCTGTGAAGTTTCAAGAAGCTAGCACAAACCGTGTTTGATTTACGGTTCCAACTAGATCTATCCACATAGCAGAAAACAGAGTGAAACCTAACAATCGAAACTGTTAGTGCAAACGAATGCTTCAACCTAGAAGTACGAAACTTGGGCAGCCAAGTGAGATTGTTGTAGTGATGATTACCTGAAAGTATTGTGAAGATTGGATGAAAAAATATATGCTGAGAATTCAGGACCTCATGGTTTTTTGGAAGCTTGGAAGACCTTTTCAAAGAAAGTTTGTGCCCGACAGGCTCTGCTTAGGGCTACATCAAGCAGAAACAAACCATGGAGATAGAACATGGAACTACTTCATTGTGTCAAGTTTCGAGAAGCTAGCACAAACCGTGTTTGATTTAGAGTTCTAACTACACCTATCCGTATATGAGAAAACAGAGTGAAAAGTGAAAATTGAAACTGTTACTGCAAACGAATGCTTCAACCTAGAAGAACGAAAGTTGGGCAGCCAAGTGGGATTGTTGTAGTGACCATTACCTGAAAGTATCATGAAGATTGGATGAAAAAATGTATGCTGATATTTCAGGACTTTTGTAGTTTTTTGGAAGATTGCAAACCCCTTCCAATGAAGGAGTTTTTCGCCCATCTCTGCTTAGGGCTACATCAAGAGGAAACAATCCATAGAGATAGCACTTAGAACTACTTCATTCTGTGAAGTTTCAAGAAGCTGGCCCAAACCGTGTTTGATTTACGGTTCCAACTAGATCTATCCATATAGCAGAAAACAGAGTGAAACCTAACAATCGAAACTGTTAGTGCAAACGAATGCTTCAACCTAGAAGTACGAAACTTGGGCAGCCAAGTGAGATTGTTGTAGTGATGATTACCTGAAAGTATTGTGTAGATTGCATGAAAAAATATGTGCTGAGAATTCAGGAGACTCATGGTTTTTTGGAAGCTTGGAAGACCTTTTCAATGAAGGTGTTTGCCCGCAAGTCTCTGCTTAGGGCTTAATCAAGCGGAAACAAACCATAGAGATAGAACATGGAACTACTTCATTGTATCAAGTTTCAAGAAGCTAGCACAAACCGTGTTTGATTTACAGTTCTAACTACACCTATCCGTATATGACAAAACAGAGTGAAACGTGAAAATTGAAACTGTTACTGCAAACGAATGCTTCAACCTAGAAGAACGAAAGTTGGGCAGCCAAGTGGGATTGTTGTAGTGATCATTACCTGAAAGTATCATGAAGATTGGATGAAAAAATATATGCAGAGATTTCAGGACTTTTGTAGATTTTGGAAGATTGGAAACCCCTTTTAATGAAGGTGTTTTTTGCCCATCTCTGCTTAGGGCTACATCAAGAGGAAACAAACCATAGAGATAGCACTTAGAACTACTTCATTCTGTGAAGTTTCAAGAAGCTAGCACAAACCGTGTTTGATTTACAGTTCCAACTATATCTATCCATATAGGAGAAAACAGAGTGAAACCTAACAATCGAAACTGTTAGTGCAAACGAATGCTTCAACCTAGAAGTACGAAACTTGGGCAGCCAAGTGAGATTGTTGTAGTGATGATTACCTGAAAGTTTTGTGAAGATTGGATGAAAAAATATATGCTGAGAATTCAGGAGACTCATGGTTTTTTGGAAGCTTGGAAGACCTTTTCAATGAAGGTGTTTGCCCGCAAGTCTCTGCTTAGGGCTTAATCAAGCGGAAACAAACCATAAAGATAGAACATGGAACTACTTCATTGTATCAAGTTTCAAGAAGCTAGCACAAACCGTGTTTGATTTAGAGTTCTAACTACACCTATCCGTATATGAGAAAACAGAGTGAAACGTGAAAATTGAAACTGTTACTGCAAACGAATGCTTCAACCTAGAAGAACGAAAGTTGGGCAGCCAAGTGGGATTGTTGTAGTGACCATTACCTGAAAGTATCATGAAGATTGGATGAAAAAATGTATGCTGATATTTCAGGACATTAGTAGTTTTTTGGAAGATTGGAAACCCCTTTCAATGAAGGTGTTTTTCGCCCATCTCTGCTTAGGGCTACATCAAGAGGAAACAAACCATAGAGATAGAACTTAGAACTACTTCATTCTGTGAAGTTTCAAGAAGCTAGCACAAACCGTGTTTGATTTACAGTTCCAACTACATCTATCCATATAGCAGTAAACAGAGTGAAACCAAACAATCGAAACTGTTAGTGCAAACGAATGCTTCAACCTAGAAGTACGAAACTTGGGCAGCCAAGTGAGATTGTTGTAGTGATGATTACCTGAAAGTATTGTGAAGATTGGATGAAAAAATATATGCTGAGAATTGAGGAGACTCATGGTTTTTTGAAAGCTTGGAATACGTTTTCAATGTAAGTTTGTGCCCGACAGGCTCTGCTTAGGGCTTAATCAAGCGGAAACAAACCATAGAGATAGAACATGGATCTACTTCATTGTGTCAAGTTTCAAGAAGCTAGCACAAACCGTGTTTGATTTAGCGTTCTAACTACACCTATCCGTATATGAGAAAACAGAGTGAAACGTGAAAATTGCAACTGTTACTGCAAACGAATGCTTCAACCTAGAAGAACGAAAGTTGGGCAGCCAAGTGGGATTGTTGTAGTGACCATTACCTGAAAGTATCATGAAGATTGGATGAAAAAATGTATGCTGATATTTCAGGACTTTAGTAGTTTTTTGGAAGATTGGAAACCCCTTTCAATGAAGGTGTTTTTCGCCCATCTCTGCTTAGGGCTACATCAAGAGGAAACAATCCATAGAGATAGCACTTAGAACTACTTCATTCTGTGAAGTTTCAAGAAGCTAGCACAAACCGTGTTTGATTTACGGTTCCAACTAGATCTATCCATATAGCAGAAAACAGAGTGAAACCTAACAATCGAAACTGTTAGTGCAAACGAATGCTTCAACCTAGAAGTACAAAACTTGGGCAGCCAAGTGAGATTGTTGTAGTGATGATTACCTGAAAGTATTGTGAAGATTGGATGAAAAAATATATGCTGAGAATTCAGGAGACTCATGGTTTTTTGGAAGCTTGGAAGACCTTTTCAATGAAGGTGTTTGCCCGCAAGTCTCTGCTTAGGGCTTAATCAAGCGGAAACAAACCATAAAGATAGAACATGGAACTACTTCATTGTATCAAGTTTCAAGAAGCTAGCACAAACCGTGTTTGATTTAGAGTTCTAACTACACCTATCCGTGTATGAGAAAACAGAGTGAAACGTGAAAATTGCAACTGTTACTGCAAACGAATGCTTCAACCTAGAAGAACGAAAGTTGGGCAGCCAAGTGGGATTGTTGTAGTGACCATTACCTGAAAGTATCATGAAGATTGGATGAAAAAATGTATGCTGATATTTCAGGACTTTTGTAGTTTTTTGGAAGATTGGAAACCCCTTTCAATGAAGGTGTTTTTCGCCCATCTCTGCTTAGGGCTACATCAAGAGGAAACAATCCATAGAGATAGAACTTAGAACTACTTCATTCTGTGAAGTTTCAAGAAGCTAGCACAAACCGTGTTTGATTTACAGTTCCAACTACATCTATCCATATAAGAAAACAGAGTGAAACCAAACAATCGAAACTGTTAGTGCAAACGAATGCTTCAACCTAGAAGTACGAAACTTGGGCAGCCAAGTGAGATTGTTGTAGTGATGATTACCTGAAAGTATTGTGAAGATTGGATGAAAAAATATATGCTGAGAATTCAGGAGACTCATGGTTTTTTGGAAGCTTGGAAGACCTTTTCAATGAAAGTTTGTTTCCGACAGTCTCTGCTTAGGGCTTAATCAAGCGGAAACAAACCATAGAGATAGAACATGGAACTACTTCATTGTGTCAAGTTTGAAGAAGCTAACACAAACCGTTTTTGATTTAGAGTTCTAACTACACCTATCCGTATATGAGAAAACAGAGTGAAACGTGAAAATTGAAACTGTTACTGCAAACGAATGCTTCAACCTAGAAGAACGAAAGTTGAGCAGCCAAGTGGGATTGTTGTAGTGACCATTACCTGAAAGTATCATGAAGATTGGATTAAAAAATGTGTGCTGATATTTCAGGACTTTTGTAGTTTTTTGGAAGATTGGAAACCCCTTTCAATGAAGGTGTTTTTCGCCCATCTCTGCTTAGGGCTACATCAAGAGGAAACAATCCATAGAGATAGCACTTAGAAATACTTCATTCTGTGAAGTTTCAAGAAGCTAGCACAAACCGTGTTTGATTTACGGTTACAACTAGATCTATCCATATAGCAGAAAACAGAGTGAAACGTAACAATCGAAACTGTTAGTGCAAACGAATGCTTCAACCTAGAAGTACGAAACTTGGGCAGCCAAGTGAGATTGTTGTAGTGATGATTACCTGAAAGTATTGTGAAGATTGGATGAAAAAATATATGCTGAGAATTCAGGAGACTCATGGTTTTTTGGAAGCTTGGAAGACCTTTTCAATGTAAGTTTGTGCCCCACAGGCTCTGCTTAGGGCTTAATCAAGCGGAAACAAACCATAGAGATAGAACATGGAACTACTTCATTGTGTCAAGTTTCAAGAAGCTAGCACAAACCGTGTTTGATTTAGCGTTCTAACTACACCTATCCGTATATGAGAAAACAGAGTGAAACGTGAAAATTGCAACTGTTACTGCAAACGAATGCTTCAACCTAGAAGAACGAAAGTTGGGCAGCCAAGTGGGATTGTTGTAGTGACCATTACCTGAAAGTATCATGAAGATTGGATGAAAAAATGTATGCTGATATTTCAGGACTTTAGTAGTTTTTTGGAAGATTGGAAACCCCTTTCAATGAAGGTGTTTTTCGCCCATCTCTGCTTAGGGCTACATCAAGAGGAAACAATCCATAGAGATAGCACTTAGAACTACTTCATTTTGTGAAGTTTCAAGAAGCTAGCACAAACCGTGTTTGATTTACGGTTCCAACTAGATCTATCCATATAGCAGAAAACAGAGTGAAACCTAACAATCGAAACTGTTAGTGCAAACGAATGCTTCAACCTAGAAGTACAAAACTTGGGCAGCCAAGTGAGATTGTTGTAGTGATGATTACCTGAAAGTATTGTGAAGATTGGATGAAAAAATATATGCTGAGAATTCAGGAGACTCATGGTTTTTTGGAAGCTTGGAAGACCTTTTCAATGAAGGTGTTTGCCCGCAAGTCTCTGCTTAGGGCTTAATCAAGCGGAAACAAACCATAAAGATAGAACATGGAACTACTTCATTGTATCAAGTTTCAAGAAGCTAGCACAAACCGTGTTTGATTTAGAGTTCTAACTACACCTATCCGTGTAACAGAAAACAGAGTGAAACGTGAAAATTGCAACTGTTACTGCAAACGAATGCTTCAACCTAGAAGAACGAAAGTTGGGCAGCCAAGTGGGATTGTTGTAGTGACCATTACCTGAAAGTATCATGAAGATTGGATGAAAAAATGTATGCTGATATTTCAGGACTTTTGTAGTTTTTTGGAAGATTGGAAACCCCTTTCAATGAAGGTGTTTTTCGCCCATCTCTGCTTAGGGCTACATCAAGAGGAAACAATCCATAGAGATAGAACTTAGAACTACTTCATTCTGTGAAGTTTCAAGAAGCTAGCACAAACTGTGTTTGATTTACAGTTCCAACTACATCTATCCATATAGCAGAAAACAGAGTGAAACCTAACAATCGAAACTGTTAGTGCAAACGAATGCTTCAACCTAGATTACAAAACTTGGGCAGCCAAGTGAGATTGTTGTAGTGATGATTACCTGAAAGTATTGTGAAGATTAGATGAAAAAATATATGCTGAGAATTCAGGAGACTCATGGTTTTTTGGAAACTTGGAAGACCATTTCAATGAAGGTGTTTGCCCGACAGGCTCTGCTTAGGGCTTAATCAAGCGGAAACAAACCATAGAGATAGAACATGGAACTACTTCATTGTGTCAAGTTTCAAGAAGCTAGCACAAAACGTGTTTGATTTAGCGTTCTAACTACACCTATCCGTATATGAGAAAACAGAGTGAAACGTGAAAATTGCAACTGTTACTGCAAACGAATGCTTCAACCTAGAAGAACGAAAGTTGGGCAGCCAAGTGGGATTGTTGTAGTGACCATTACCTGAAAGTATCATGAAGATTGGATGAAAAAATGTATGCTGATATTTCAGGACTTTTGTAGTTTTTTGGAAGATTGGAAACCCCTTTCAATGAAGGTGTTTTTCGCCCATCTCTGCTTAGGGCTACATCAAGAGGAAACAAACCATAGAGATAGAACTCAGAACTACTTCATTCTGTGAAGATTCAAGAAGCTACCACAAACCGTGTTTGATTTATAGTTCCAACTACATCTATCCATATAGGAGAAAACAGAGTAAAACCTAACTATCGAAACTGATGGTGCAAACGAATGCTTTAACCTAGAATTACAAAACTTGGGCAGCCAAGTGAGATTGTTGTAGTGATGATTACCTGAAAGTATTGTGAAGATTAGATGAAAAAATATATGCTGAGAATTCAGGAGACTCATGGTTTTTTGGAAGCTTGGAAGACCTTTTCAATGAAAGTTTGTTTCCGACAGTCTCTGCTTAGGGCTTAATCAAGCGGAAACAAACCATAGAGATAGAACATGGAACTACTTCATTGTGTCAAGTTTGAAGAAGCTAACACAAACCGTTTTTGATTTAGAGTTCTAACTACACCTATCCGTATATGAGAAAACAGAGTGAAACGTGAAAATTGAAACTGTTACTGCAAACGAATGCTTCAACCTAGAAGAACGAAAGTTGGGCAGCCAAGTGGGATTGTTGTAGTGACCATTACCTGAAAGTATCATGAAGATTGGATGAAAAAATGTGTGCTGATATTTCAGGACTTTTGTAGTTTTTTGGAAGATTGGAAACCCCTTTCAATGAAGGTGTTTTTCGCCCATCTCTGCTTAGGGCTACATCAAGAGGAAACAATCCATAGAGATAGCACTTAGAACTACTTCATTCTGTGAAGTTTCAAGAAGCTAGCACAAACCGTGTTTGATTTACGGTTCCAACTAGATCTATCCACATAGCAGAAAACAGAGTGAAACCTAACAATCGAAACTGTTAGTGCAAACGAATGCTTCAACCTAGAAGTACGAAACTTGGGCAGCCAAGTGAGATTGTTGTAGTGATGATTACCTGAAAGTATTGTGAAGATTGGATGAAAAAATATATGCTGAGAATTCAGGACCTCATGGTTTTTTGGAAGCTTGGAAGACCTTTTCAAAGAAAGTTTGTGCCCGACAGGCTCTGCTTAGGGCTACATCAAGCAGAAACAAACCATGGAGATAGAACATGGAACTACTTCATTGTGTCAAGTTTCGAGAAGCTAGCACAAACCGTGTTTGATTTAGAGTTCTAACTACACCTATCCGTATATGAGAAAACAGAGTGAAAAGTGAAAATTGAAACTGTTACTGCAAACGAATGCTTCAACCTAGAAGAACGAAAGTTGGGCAGCCAAGTGGGATTGTTGTAGTGACCATTACCTGAAAGTATCATGAAGATTGGATGAAAAAATGTATGCTGATATTTCAGGACTTTTGTAGTTTTTTGGAAGATTGCAAACCCCTTCCAATGAAGGAGTTTTTCGCCCATCTCTGCTTAGGGCTACATCAAGAGGAAACAATCCATAGAGATAGCACTTAGAACTACTTCATTCTGTGAAGTTTCAAGAAGCTAGCCCAAACCGTGTTTGATTTACCTTTCCAACTAGATCTATCCATATAGCAGAAAACAGAGTGAAACCTAACAATCGAAACTGTTAGTGCAAACGAATGCTTCAACCTAGAAGTACGAAACTTGGGCAGCCAAGTGAGATTGTTGTAGTGATGATTATCTGAAAGTATTGTGTAGATTGGATGAAAAAATATGTGCTGAGAATTCAGGAGACTCATGGTTTTTTGGAAGCTTGGAAGACCTTTTCAATGAAGGTGTTTGCCCGCAAGTCTCTGCTTAGGGCTTAATCAAGCGGAAACAAACCATAGAGATAGAACATGGAACTACTTCATTGTATCAAGTTTCAAGAAGCTAGCACAAACCGTGTTTGATTTACAGTTCTAACTACACCTATCCGTATATGACAAAACAGAGTGAAACGTGAAAATTGAAACTGTTACTGCAAACGAATGCTTCAACCTAGAAGAACGAAAGTTGGGCAGCCAAGTGGGATTGTTGTAGTGATCATTACCTGAAAGTATCATGAAGATTGGATGAAAAAATATATGCAGAGATTTCAGGACTTTTGTAGATTTTGGAAGATTGGAAACCCCTTTCAATGAAGGTGTTTTTTGCCCATCTCTGCTTAGGGCTACATCAAGAGGAAACAAACCATAGAGATAGCACTTAGAACTACTTCATTCTGTGAAGTTTCAAGAAGCTAGCACAAACCGTGTTTGATTTACAGTTCCAACTATATCTATCCATATAGGAGAAAACAGAGTGAAACCTAACAATCGAAACTGTTAGTGCAAACGAATGCTTCAACCTAGAAGTACGAAACTTGGGCAGCCAAGTGAGATTGTTGTAGTGATGATTACCTGAAAGTTTTGTGAAGATTGGATGAAAAAATATATGCTGAGAATTCAGGAGACTCATGGTTTTTTGGAAGCTTGGAAGACCTTTTCAATGAAGGTGTTTGCCCGCAAGTCTCTGCTTAGGGCTTAATCAAGCGGAAACAAACCATAAAGATAGAACATGGAACTACTTCATTGTATCAAGTTTCAAGAAGCTAGCACAAACCGTGTTTGATTTAGAGTTCTAACTACACCTATCCGTATATGAGAAAACAGAGTGAAACGTGAAAATTGAAACTGTTACTGCAAACGAATGCTTCAACCTAGAAGAACGAAAGTTGGGCAGCCAAGTGGGATTGTTGTAGTGACCATTACCTGAAAGTATCATGAAGATTGGATGAAAAAATGTATGCTGATATTTCAGGACTTTAGTAGTTTTTTGGAAGATTGGAAACCCCTTTCAATGAAGGTGTTTTTCGCCCATCTCTGCTTAGGGCTACATCAAGAGGAAACAAACCATAGAGATAGAACTTAGAACTACTTCATTCTGTGAAGTTTCAAGAAGCTAGCACAAACCGTGTTTGATTTACAGTTCCAACTATATCTATCCATATAGCAGTAAACAGAGTGAAACCAAACAATCGAAACTGTTAGTGCAAACGAATGCTTCAACCTAGAAGTACGAAACTTGGGCAGCCAAGTGAGATTGTTGTAGTGATGATTACCTGAAAGTATTGTGAAGATTGGATGAAAAAATATATGCTGAAAATTCAGGAGACTCATGGTTTTTTGAAAGCTTGGAAGACGTTTTCAATGTAAGTTTGTGCCCGACAGGCTCTGCTTAGGGCTTAATCAAGCGGAAACAAACCATAGAGATAGAACATGGAACTACTTCATTGTGTCAAGTTTCAAGAAGCTAGCACAAAACGTGTTTGATGTAGCGTTCTAACTACACCTATCCGTATATGAGAAAACAGAGTGAAACGTGAAAATTGCAACTGTTACTGCAAACGAATGCTTCAACCTAGAAGAACGAATGTTGGGCAGCCAAGTGGGATTGTTGTAGTGACCATTACCTGAAAGTATCATGAAGATTGGATGAAAAAATGTATGCTGATATTTCAGGACTTTTGTAGTTTTTTGGAAGATTGGAAACCCCTTTCAATGAAGGTGTTTTTCGCCCATCTCTGCTTAGGGCTACATCAAGAGGAAACAAACCATAGAGATAGAACTCAGAACTACTTCATTCTGTGAAGATTCAAGAAGCTACCACAAACCGTGTTTGATTTATAGTTCCAACTACATCTATCCATATAGGAGAAAACAGAGTAAAACCTAACTATCGAAACTGATGGTGCAAACGAATGCTTTAACCTAGAATTACAAAACTTGGGCAGCCAAGTGAGATTGTTGTAGTGATGATTACCTGAAAGTATTGTGAAGATTAGATGAAAAAATATATGCTGAGAATTCAGGAGACTCATGGTTTTTTGGAAGCTTGGAAGACCTTTTCAATGAAAGTTTGTTTCCGACAGTCTCTGCTTAGGGCTTAATCAAGCGGAAACAAACCATAGAGATAGAACATGGAACTACTTCATTGTGTCAAGTTTGAAGAAGCTAACACAAACCGTTTTTGATTTAGAGTTCTAACTACACCTATCCGTATATGAGAAAACAGAGTGAAAAGTGAAAATTGAAACTGTTACTGCAAACGAATGCTTCAACCTAGAAGAACGAAAGTTGGGCAGCCAAGTGGGATTGTTGTAGTGACCATTACCTGAAAGTATCATGAAGATTGGATGAAAAAATGTATGCTGATATTTCAGGACTTTTGTAGTTTTTTGGAAGATTGCAAACCCCTTCCAATGAAGGAGTTTTTCGCCCATCTCTGCTTAGGGCTACATCAAGAGGAAACAATCCATAGAGATAGCACTTAGAACTACTTCATTCTGTGAAGTTTCAAGAAGCTAGCCCAAACCGTGTTTGATTTACCTTTCCAACTAGATCTATCCATATAGCAGAAAACAGAGTGAAACCTAACAATCGAAACTGTTAGTGCAAACGAATGCTTCAACCTAGAAGTACGAAACTTGGGCAGCCAAGTGAGATTGTTGTAGTGATGATTACCTGAAAGTATTGTGTAGATTGGATGAAAAAATATGTGCTGAGAATTCAGGAGACTCATGGTTTTTTGGAAGCTTGGAAGACCTTTTCAATGAAGGTGTTTGCCCGCAAGTCTCTGCTTAGGGCTTAATCAAGCGGAAACAAACCATAGAGATAGAACATGGAACTACTTCATTGTATCAAGTTTCAAGAAGCTAGCACAAACCGTGTTTGATTTACAGTTCTAACTACACCTATCCGTATATGACAAAACAGAGTGAAACGTGAAAATTGAAACTGTTACTGCAAACGAATGCTTCAACCTAGAAGAACGAAAGTTGGGCAGCCAAGTGGGATTGTTGTAGTGATCATTACCTGAAAGTATCATGAAGATTGGATGAAAAAATATATGCAGAGATTTCAGGACTTTTGTAGATTTTGGAAGATTGGAAACCCCTTTCAATGAAGGTGTTTTTTGCCCATCTCTGCTTAGGGCTACATCAAGAGGAAACAAACCATAGAGATAGCACTTAGAACTACTTCATTCTGTGAAGTTTCAAGAAGCTAGCACAAACCGTGTTTCATTTACAGTTCCAACTATATCTATCCATATAGGAGAAAACAGAGTGAAACCTAACAATCGAAACTGTTAGTGCAAACGAATGCTTCAACCTAGAAGTACGAAACTTGGGCAGCCAAGTGAGATTGTTGTAGTGATGATTACCTGAAAGTTTTGTGAAGATTGGATGAAAAAATATATGCTGAGAATTCAGGAGACTTATGGTTTTTTGGAAGCTTGGAAGACCTTTTCAATGAAGGTGTTTGCCCGCAAGTCTCTGCTTAGGGCTTAATCAAGCGGAAACAAACCATAAAGATAGAACATGGAACTACTTCATTGTATCAAGTTTCAAGAAGCTAGCACAAACCGTGTTTGATTTAGAGTTCTAACTACACCTATCCGTATATGAGAAAACAGAGTGAAACGTGAAAATTGAAACTGTTACTGCAAACGAATGCTTCAACCTAGAAGAACGAAAGTTGGGCAGCCAAGTGGGATTGTTGTAGTGACCATTACCTGAAAGTATCATGAAGATTGGATGAAAAAATGTATGCTGATATTTCAGGACTTTAGTAGTTTTTTGGAAGATTGGAAACCCCTTTCAATGAAGGTGTTTTTCGCCCATCTCTGCTTAGGGCTACATCAAGAGGAAACAAACCATAGAGATAGAACTTAGAACTACTTCATTCTGTGAAGTTTCAAGAAGCTAGCACAAACCGTGTTTGATTTACAGTTCCAACTACATCTATCCATATAGCAGTAAACAGAGTGAAACCAAACAATCGAAACTGTTAGTGCAAACGAATGCTTCAACCTAGAAGTACGAAACTTGGGCAGCCAAGTGAGATTGTTGTAGTGATGATTACCTGAAAGTATTGTGAAGATTGGATGAAAAAATATATGCTGAGAATTCAGGAGACTCATGGTTTTTTGAAAGCTTGGAAGACGTTTTCAATGTAAGTTTGTGCCCGACAGGCTCTGCTTAGGGCTTAATCAAGCGGAAACAAACCATAGAGATAGAACATGGATCTACTTCATTGTGTCACGTTTCAAGAAGCTAGCACAAACCGTGTTTGATTTAGCGTTCTAACTACACCTATCCGTATATGAGAAAACAGAGTGAAACGTGAAAATTGCAACTGTTACTGCAAACGAATGCTTCAACCTAGAAGAACGAAAGTTGGGCAGCCAAGTGGGATTGTTGTAGTGACCATTACCTGAAAGTATCATGAAGATTGGATGAAAAAATGTATGCTGATATTTCAGGACTTTAGTAGTTTTTTGGAAGATTGGAAACCCCTTTCAATGAAGGTGTTTTTCGCCCATCTCTGCTTAGGGCTACATCAAGAGGAAACAATCCATAGAGATAGCACTTAGAACTACTTCATTCTGGGAAGTTTCAAGAAGCTAGCACAAACCGTGTTTGATTTACGGTTCCAACTAGATCTATCCACATAGCAGAAAACAGAGTGAAACCTAACAATCGAAACTGTTAGTGCAAACGAATGCTTCAACCTAGAAGTACGAAACTTGGGCAGCCAAGTGAGATTGTTGTAGTGATGATTACCTGAAAGTATTGTGAAGATTGGATGAAAAAATATATGCTGAGAATTCAGGACCTCATGGTTTTTTGGAAGCTTGGAAGATCTTTTCAAAGAAAGTTTGTGCCCGACAGGCTCTGCTTAGGGCTACATCAAGCAGAAACAAACCATGGAGATAGAACATGGAACTACTTCATTGTGTCAAGTTTCGAGAAGCTAGCACAAACCGTGTTTGATTTAGAGTTCTAACTACACCTATCCGTATATGAGAAAACAGAGTGAAAAGTGAAAATTGAAACTGTTACTGCAAACGAATGCTTCAACCTAGAAGAACGAAAGTTGGGCAGCCAAGTGGGATTGTTGTAGTGACCATTACCTGAAAGTATCATGAAGATTGGATGAAAAAATGTATGCTGATATTTCAGGACTTTTGTAGTTTTTTGGAAGATTGCAAACCCCTTCCAATGAAGGAGTTTTTCGCCCATCTCTGCTTAGGGCTACATCAAGAGGAAACAATCCATAGAGATAGCACTTAGAACTACTTCATTCTGTGAAGTTTCAAGAAGCTAGCCCAAACCGTGTTTGATTTACCTTTCCAACTAGATCTATCCATATAGCAGAAAACAGAGTGAAACCTAACAATCGAAACTGTTAGTGCAAACGAATGCTTCAACCTAGAAGTACGAAACTTGGGCAGCCAAGTGAGATTGTTGTAGTGATGATTACCTGAAAGTATTGTGTAGATTGGATGAAAAAATATGTGCTGAGAATTCAGGAGACTCATGGTTTTTTGGAAGCTTGGAAGACCTTTTCAATGAAGGTGTTTGCCCGCAAGTCTCTGCTTAGGGCTTAATCAAGCGGAAACAAACCATAGAGAGAGAACATGGAACTAATTCATTGTATCAAGTTTCAAGAAGCTAGCACAAACCGTGTTTGATTTACAGTTCTAACTACACCTATCCGTATATGACAAAACAGAGTGAAACGTGAAAATTGAAACTGTTACTGCAAACGAATGCTTCAACCTAGAAGAACGAAAGTTGGGCAGCCAAGTGGGATTGTTGTAGTGATCATTACCTGAAAGTATCATGAAGATTGGATGAAAAAATATATGCAGAGATTTCAGGACTTTTGTAGATTTTGGAAGATTGGAAACCCCTTTCAATGAAGGTGTTTTTTGCCCATCTCTGCTTAGGGCTACATCAAGAGGAAACAAACCATAGAGATAGCACTTAGAACTACTTCATTCTGTGAAGTTTCAAGAAGCTAGCACAAACCGTGTTTCATTTACAGTTCCAACTATATCTATCCATATAGGAGAAAACAGAGTGAAACCTAACAATCGAAACTGTTAGTGCAAACGAATGCTTCAACCTAGAAGTACGAAACTTGGGCAGCCAAGTGAGATTGTTGTAGTGATGATTACCTGAAAGTTTTGTGAAGATTGGATGAAAAAATATATGCTGAGAATTCAGGAGACTCATGGTTTTTTGGAAGCTTGGAAGACCTTTTCAATGAAGGTGTTTGCCCGCAAGTCTCTGCTTAGGGCTTAATCAAGCGGAAACAAACCATAAAGATAGAACATGGAACTACTTCATTGTATCAAGTTTCAAGAAGCTAGCACAAACCGTGTTTGATTTAGAGTTCTAACTACACCTATCCGTATATGAGAAAACAGAGTGAAACGTGAAAATTGAAACTGTTACTGCAAACGAATGCTTCAACCTAGAAGAACGAAAGTTGGGCAGCCAAGTGGGATTGTTGTAGTGACCATTACCTGAAAGTATCATGAAGATTGGATGAAAAAATGTATGCTGATATTTCAGGACTTTAGTAGTTTTTTGGAAGATTGGAAACCCCTTTCAATGAAGGTGTTTTTCGCCCATCTCTGCTTAGGGCTACATCAAGAGGAAACAAACCATAGAGATAGAACTTAGAACTACTTCATTCTGTGAAGTTTCAAGAAGCTAGCACAAACCGTGTTTGATTTACAGTTCCAACTACATCTATCCATATAGCAGTAAACAGAGTGAAACCAAACAATCGAAACTGTTAGTGCAAACGAATGCTTCAACCTAGAAGTACGAAACTTGGGCAGCCAAGTGAGATTGTTGTAGTGATGATTACCTGAAAGTATTGTGAAGATTGGATGAAAAAATATATGCTGAGAATTCAGGAGACTCATGGTTTTTTGAAAGCTTGGAAGACGTTTTCAATGTAAGTTTGTGCCCGACAGGCTCTGCTTAGGGCTTAATCAAGCGGAAACAAACCATAGAGATAGAACATGGATCTACTTCATTGTGTCACGTTTCAAGAAGCTAGCACAAACCGTGTTTGATTTAGCGTTCTAACTACACCTATCCGTATATGAGAAAACAGAGTGAAACGTGAAAATTGCAACTGTTACTGCAAACGAATGCTTCAACCTAGAAGAACGAAAGTTGGGCAGCCAAGTGGGATTGTTGTAGTGACCATTACCTGAAAGTATCATGAAGATTGGATGAAAAAATGTATGCTGATATTTCAGGACTTTAGTAGTTTTTTGGAAGATTGGAAACCCCTTTCAATGAAGGTGTTTTTCGCCCATCTCTGCTTAGGGCTACATCAAGAGGAAACAATCCATAGAGATAGCACTTAGAACTACTTCATTCTGGGAAGTTTCAAGAAGCTAGCACAAACCGTGTTTGATTTACGGTTCCAACTAGATCTATCCACATAGCAGAAAACAGAGTGAAACCTAACAATCGAAACTGTTAGTGCAAACGAATGCTTCAACCTAGAAGTACGAAACTTGGGCAGCCAAGTGAGATTGTTGTAGTGATGATTACCTGAAAGTATTGTGAAGATTGGATGAAAAAATATATGCTGAGAATTCAGGACCTCATGGTTTTTTGGAAGCTTGGAAGATCTTTTCAAAGAAAGTTTGTGCCCGACAGGCTCTGCTTAGGGCTACATCAAGCAGAAACAAACCATGGAGATAGAACATGGAACTACTTCATTGTGTCAAGTTTCGAGAAGCTAGCACAAACCGTGTTTGATTTAGAGTTCTAACTACACCTATCCGTATATGAGAAAACAGAGTGAAAAGTGAAAATTGAAACTGTTACTGCAAACGAATGCTTCAACCTAGAAGAACGAAAGTTGGGCAGCCAAGTGGGATTGTTGTAGTGACCATTACCTGAAAGTATCATGAAGATTGGATGAAAAAATGTATGCTGATATTTCAGGACTTTTGTAGTTTTTTGGAAGATTGCAAACCCCTTTCAATGAAGGTGTTTTTCGCCCATCTCTGCTTAGGGCTACATCAAGAGGAAACAATCCATAGAGATAGCACTTAGAACTACTTCATTCTGTGAAGTTTCAAGAAGCTAGCACAAACCGTGTTTGATTTACGGTTCCAACTAGATCTATCCACATAGCAGAAAACAGAGTGAAACCTAACAATCGAAACTGTTAGTGCAAACGAATGCTTCAACCTAGAAGTACGAAACATGGGCAGCCAAGTGAGATTGTTGTAGTGATGATTACCTGAAAGTATTGTGAAGATTGGATGAAAAAATATATGCTGAGAATTCAGGACCTCATGGTTTTTTGGAAGCTTGGAAGACCTTTTCAAAGAAAGTTTGTGCCCGACAGGCTCTGCTTAGGGCTACATCAAGCAGAAACAAACCATGGAGATAGAACATGGAACTACTTCATTGTGTCAAGTTTCGAGAAGCTAGCACAAACCGTGTTTGATTTAGAGTTCTAACTACACCTATCCGTATATGAGAAAACAGAGTGAAAAGTGAAAATTGAAACTGTTACTGCAAACGAATGCTTCAACCTAGAAGAACGAAAGTTGGGCAGCCAAGTGGGATTGTTGTAGTGACCATTACCTGAAAGTATCATGAAGATTGGATGAAAAAATGTATGCTGATATTTCAGGACTTTTGTAGTTTTTTGGAAGATTGCAAACCCCTTCCAATGAAGGAGTTTTTCGCCCATCTCTGCTTAGGGCTACATCAAGAGGAAACAATCCATAGAGATAGCACTTAGAACTACTTCATTCTGTGAAGTTTCAAGAAGCTAGCCCAAACCGTGTTTGATTTACGGTTCCAACTAGATCTATCCATATAGCAGAAAACAGAGTGAAACCTAACAATCGAAACTGTTAGTGCAAACGAATGCTTCAACCTAGAAGTACGAAACTTGGGCAGCCAAGTGAGATTGTTGTAGTGATGATTACCTGAAAGTATTGTGTAGATTGGATGAAAAAATATGTGCTGAGAATTCAGGAGACTCATGGTTTTTTGGAAGCTTGGAAGACCTTTTCAATGAAGGTGTTTGCCCGCAAGTCTCTGCTTAGGGCTTAATCAAGCGGAAACAAACCATAGAGATAGAACATGGAACTACTTCATTGTATCAAGTTTCAAGAAGCTAGCACAAACCGTGTTTGATTTACAGTTCTAACTACACCTATCCGTATATGACAAAACAGAGTGAAACGTGAAAATTGAAACTGTTACTGCAAACGAATGCTTCAACCTAGAAGAACGAAAGTTGGGCAGCCAAGTGGGATTGTGTAGTGATCATTACCTGAAAGTATCATGAAGATTGGATGAAAAAATATATGCAGAGATTTCAGGACTTTTGTAGATTTTGGAAGATTGGAAACCCCTTTCAATGAAGGTGTTTTTTGCCCATCTCTGCTTAGGGCTACATCAAGAGGAAACAAACCATAGAGATAGCACTTAGAACTACTTCATTCTGTGAAGTTTCAAGAAGCTAGCACAAACCGTGTTTGATTTACAGTTCCAACTATATCTATCCATATAGGAGAAAACAGAGTGAAACCTAACAATCGAAACTGTTAGTGCAAACGAATGCTTCAACCTAGAAGTACGAAACTTGGGCAGCCAAGTGAGATTGTTGTAGTGATGATTACCTGAAAGTTTTGTGAAGATTGGATGAAAAAATATATGCTGAGAATTCAGGAGACTCATGGTTTTTTGGAAGCTTGGAAGACCTTTTCAATGAAGGTGTTTGCCCGCAAGTCTCTGCTTAGGGCTTAATCAAGCGGAAACAAACCATAAAGATAGAACATGGAACTACTTCATTGTATCAAGTTTCAAGAAGCTAGCACAAACCGTGTTTGATTTAGAGTTCTAACTACACCTATCCGTATATGAGAAAACAGAGTGAAACGTGAAAATTGAAACTGTTACTGCAAACGAATGCTTCAACCTAGAAGAACGAAAGTTGGGCAGCCAAGTGGGATTGTTGTAGTGACCATTACCTGAAAGTATCATGAAGATTGGATGAAAAAATGTATGCTGATATTTCAGGACTTTAGTAGTTTTTTGGAAGATTGGAAACCCCTTTCAATGAAGGTGTTTTTCGCCCATCTCTGCTTAGGGCTACATCAAGAGGAAACAAACCATAGAGATAGAACTTAGAACTACTTCATTCTGTGAAGTTTCAAGAAGCTAGCACAAACCGTGTTTGATTTACAGTTCCAACTACATCTATCCATATAGCAGTAAACAGAGTGAAACCAAACAATCGAAACTGTTAGTGCAAACGAATGCTTCAACCTAGAAGTACGAAACTTGGGCAGCCAAGTGAGATTGTTGTAGTGATGATTACCTGAAAGTATTGTGAAGATTAGATGAAAAAATATATGCTGAGAATTCAGGAGACTCATGGTTTTTTGAAAGCTTGGAAGACGTTTTCAATGTAAGTTTGTGCCCGACAGGCTCTGCTTAGGGCTTAATCAAGCGGAAACAAACCATAGAGATAGAACATGGATCTACTTCATTGTGTCACGTTTCAAGAAGCTAGCACAAACCGTGTTTGATTTAGCGTTCTAACTACACCTATCCGTATATGAGAAAACAGAGTGAAACGTGAAAATTGCAACTGTTACTGCAAACGAATGCTTCAACCTAGAAGAACGAAAGTTGGGCAGCCAAGTGGGATTGTTGTAGTGACCATTACCTGAAAGTATCATGAAGATTGGATGAAAAAATGTATGCTGATATTTCAGGACTTTAGTAGTTTTTTGGAAGATTGGAAACCCCTTTCAATGAAGGTGTTTTTCGCCCATCTCTGCTTAGGGCTACATCAAGAGGAAACAATCCATAGAGATAGCACTTAGAACTACTTCATTCTGTGAAGTTTCAAGAAGCTAGCACAAACCGTGTTTGATTTACGGTTCCAACTAGATCTATCCACATAGCAGAAAACAGAGTGAAACCTAACAATCGAAACTGTTAGTGCAAACGAATGCTTCAACCTAGAAGTACGAAACTTGGGCAGCCAAGTGAGATTGTTGTAGTGATGATTACCTGAAAGTATTGTGAAGATTGGATGAAAAAATATATGCTGAGAATTCAGGACCTCATGGTTTTTTGGAAGCTTGGAAGACCTTTTCAAAGAAAGTTTGTGCCCGACAGGCTCTGCTTAGGGCTACATCAAGCAGAAACAAACCATGGAGATAGAACATGGAACTACTTCATTGTGTCAAGTTTCGAGAAGCTAGCACAAACCGTGTTTGATTTAGAGTTCTAACTACACCTATCCGTATATGAGAAAACAGAGTGAAAAGTGAAAATTGAAACTGTTACTGCAAACGAATGCTTCAACCTAGAAGAACGAAAGTTGGGCAGCCAAGTGGGATTGTTGTAGTGACCATTACCTGAAAGTATCATGAAGATTGGATGAAAAAATGTATGCTGATATTTCAGGACTTTTGTAGTTTTTTGGAAGATTGCAAACCCCTTCCAATGAAGGAGTTTTTCGCCCATCTCTGCTTAGGGCTACATCAAGAGGAAACAATCCATAGAGATAGCACTTAGAACTACTTCATTCTGTGAAGTTTCAAGAAGCTAGCCCAAACCGTGTTTGATTTACGGTTCCAACTAGATCTATCCATATAGCAGAAAACAGAGTGAAACCTAACAATCGAAACTGTTAGTGCAAACGAATGCTTCAACCTAGAAGTACGAAACTTGGGCAGCCAAGTGAGATTGTTGTAGTGATGATTACCTGAAAGTATTGTGTAGATTGGATGAAAAAATATGTGCTGAGAATTCAGGAGACTCATGGTTTTTTGGAAGCTTGGAAGACCTTTTCAATGAAGGTGTTTGCCCGCAAGTCTCTGCTTAGGGCTTAATCAAGCGGAAACAAACCATAGAGATAGAACATGGAACTACTTCATTGTATCAAGTTTCAAGAAGCTAGCACAAACCGTGTTTGATTTACAGTTCTAACTACACCTATCCGTATATGACAAAACAGAGTGAAACGTGAAAATTGAAACTGTTACTGCAAACGAATGCTTCAACCTAGAAGAACGAAAGTTGGGCAGCCAAGTGGGATTGTTCTAGTGATCATTACCTGAAAGTATCATGAAGATTGGATGAAAAAATATATGCAGAGATTTCAGGACTTTTGTAGATTTTGGAAGATTGGAAACCCCTTTCAATGAAGGTGTTTTTTGCCCATCTCTGCTTAGGGCTACATCAAGAGGAAACAAACCATAGAGATAGCACTTAGAACTACTTCATTCTGTGAAGTTTCAAGAAGCTAGCACAAACCGTGTTTGATTTACAGTTCCAACTATATCTATCCATATAGGAGAAAACAGAGTGAAACCTAACAATCGAAACTGTTAGTGCAAACGAATGCTTCAACCTAGAAGTACGAAAATTGGGCAGCCAAGTGAGATTGTTGTAGTGATGATTACCTGAAAGTTTTGTGAAGATTGGATGAAAAAATATATGCTGAGAATTCAGGAGACTCATGGTTTTTTGGAAGCTTGGAAGACCTTTTCAATGAAGGTGTTTGCCCGCAAGTCTCTGCTTAGGGCTTAATCAAGCGGAAACAAACCATAAAGATAGAACATGGAACTACTTCATTGTATCAAGTTTCAAGAAGCTAGCACAAACCGTGTTTGATTTAGAGTTCTAACTACACCTATCCGTATATGAGAAAACAGAGTGAAACGTGAAAATTGAAACTGTTACTGCAAACGAATGCTTCAACCTAGAAGAACGAAAGTTGGGCAGCCAAGTGGGATTGTTGTAGTGACCATTACCTGAAAGTATCATGAAGATTGGATGAAAAAATGTATGCTGATATTTCAGGACTTTTGTAGTTTTTTGGAAGATTGCAAACCCCTTCCAATGAAGGAGTTTTTCGCCCATCTCTGCTTAGGGCTACATCAAGAGGAAACAATCCATAGAGATAGCACTTAGAACTACTTCATTCTGTGAAGTTTCAAGAAGCTAGCCCAAACAGTGTTTGATTTACGGTTCCAACTAGATCTATCCATATAGCAGAAAACAGAGTGAAACCTAACAATCGAAACTGTTAGTGCAAACGAATGCTTCAACCTAGAAGTACGAAACTTGGGCAGCCAAGTGAGATTGTTGTAGTGATGATTACCTGAAAGTATTGTGTAGATTGGATGAAAAAATGTGTGCTGAGAATTCAGGAGACTCATGGTTTTTTGGAAGCTTGGAAGACCTTTTCAATGAAGGTGTTTGCCCGCAAGT
>NW_027514993.1:41620-101152 GCF_048772815.1 Callospermophilus lateralis | reverse complement strand
AATAAAGGAGCTCTCAGTTTTGTCTCTTTGGTTTGTTTCCTCTTCAAGTAGCCCTAGGCACAGACTGTGGAAAAGCATTTTCATTGAGAGGGGTTGCCAAGCTTCTATGAATTCACGAGTTTCCGAAATACCAGCAAATATTTTTTCACCCAATCTTGATGATACTTGGTGGTAATGATCAGTACACAAATCCCACTTGGCTCACCAAATTTGGTTATTCTAGGTTGAAGCGTTCGTCTACAGTAGCAGTTTTTATATTTAGGTTTCCCTCTGTTCTCTCCTATATAGATAGATGAATTTGGAACTCTAAATTCAACATGGTTTGTAGTAGCTCTTTGAAACTTGACAAAATAAAGTAGTTCTCAGTTTTGTCTCTATGGTTTGTTTCCTCTTCAAGTAGCTCTAGGCACAGACTGTGGAAAAGCACTTTCATTGAAACGGGTGGCCAAGCTTCCAAGAAATAACGAGTTTCCGAAAAACCAGCAAATATTTTTTCACCCAATCTTGATGATACTTGGTGGTAATGATCGGTACACAAATCCCACTTGACTCACCAAAATTTGTTCTTCTAGTTTGAAGCGTTCGTCTACAGTAGCAGTTTTTATATTTAGGTTTCCCTCTGTTCTCTCCTATATAGATAGATGAATATGGAACTCTAATCCAACAGGGTTTGTAGTAGCTCTTTGAAACTTGACAAAATAAAGTAGTTCTCAGTTTTGTCTCTATGGTTTGTTTCCTCTTCAAGTAGCTCTAGGCACAGATTGTGGAAAAGCACTTTCATTGAAAAGGGTTGCCAAGCTTCCAAGAAATTACGTGTTTCCGAAATACCAGCAAATATTTTTCACAAAATCTTGATGATACGTTTTGGTAATGACAAGTACACAAATCCCACTTGGCTCACCAAATTTTGTTCTTCTAGGTTGAAGCGTTCGTCTACAGTAGCAGTTTTTATATTTAGGTTTCCCTCTTTCTCTCCAATATAGATAGATGAATTTGGAACTCTAAATCCAACATGGTTTGTAGTAGCTCTTTGAAACTTGACAAATAAAGGAGTTCTCAGTTTTGGCTCTATGGTTTGTTTAATCTTAAAACAGCCCTAGGCACAGACTGTGGAAAAGCACTTTCATTGAGAGGGTTGCCAAGCTTCTAAGAAATAACGAGTTTCCTAAACACAGGCAAATATTTTTTCACCCAATCTTGATGATACTTGGTGGTAATGATCAGTACACAAATCCCACTTCACTCACCTAATTTTGTTCTTCTAGGTTGAAGCGTTCGTCTACAGAAGCAGTTTTTATATTTAGTTTTCCATCTTTCTCTCCTATATTGATAGATGAATTTGGAACTCTAAATCCAACATGGTTTGTAGAAGCTCTTTGAAACTTGAAAAAATAAAGGAGTTCTCAGTTTTGTCTCTATGGTTTGTTTCCTCTTCAAGTAGTCCTAGGCACAGGCTGTGGAAAAACACTGTCATTGAGAGGGGTTGCCAAGCTTTTAAGAATTAATGATTTTCCGAAATACTAGCAAATATTTTTTCACCCAATCTTGATAATACATCCTGGTAATGATCAGAAAACAAATCCAACATGGCTCACCAAATTTTGTTCTTCTAGGTTTAAGCGTTCGTCTACAGTAGCAGTTTTTATATTTAGGTTTCCCTCTGTTCTCTCCTATATAGATAGAAGAACTTGGAACTCTAAATCCAACATGGTTACTAGTAGCTCTTTGAACCTTGACAAAATAAACGAGTTGTTAGTTTTGTCTCTATGGTTTGTTTAATCTTCAAGGAGCCCTAGGCACAGACTGTGGAAAAGCATTTTCATTGATAGGGGTTGCCAAGCTTCTAAGAATTAACGAGTTTCCGAAATACCAGCAAATATATTTTCACCCAATCTTGATGATACATGGTTGTAATGATCAGTACACAAATCCCACTTCGCGCACCTAATTTTGTTCTTCTAGGTAGAAGCGTTCGTCTACAATAGCAGTTTTTATATTTAGGTTTCACTCTGTTCTCTCATATATAGATAGAAGAATTTGGAACTCTAAATCCAACATGGTTACTAGTAGCTCTTTGAAACTTGACAAAAAAGGAGTTCTCAGTTTTGTGTCTATGGTTTGTTTCCTCTTCAAGTAGCCCTAGGCACGGACTGTGGAAAAGCACTTTCATTTGGAGGGGTTGCCAAGCTTCTAAGAAATAACGAGTTTCCGAAATACCAGCAAATATTTTTTCACCCAATCTTGATGATACTTGGAGTTAATGATCAGTACACAAATCCCACTTGGCGCACCAAATTTTGTTCTTCTATGTTGAAACTTTCGTCTACAGTAGCAGTTTTTATATTTAGGTTTCCCTCTGTTCTCTCCTATATAGATAGATGAATTTGGAACTCTAAATCCAACATGGTTTGTAGTAGCTCTTTGAAACTTGACAAAATAAAGTAGTTCTCACTTTTGTCTCTACGGTTTGTTTCCTCTTCAAGTAGCTCTAGGCACAGACTGTGGAAAAGCACTTTAATTGAAATGGTTGCCAATCTTCCAAGAAATAACGAGTTTCCGAAATACCAGCAAATATTTTTTCACCCAATCTTCATGATACGTTTTGGTAATGACAAGTACAAAAATCCCACTTGGCTCACCAAATTTGTTCTTCTAGGTTGAAGCGTTCGTCTACAGTAGCAGTTTTTATATTTAGGTTTCCCTCTTTCTCTCCTATATAGATAGATGAATTTGGAACTCTAAATCCAACATGGTTTGTAGTAGCTCTTTGAAACTTGACAAATAAAGGAGTTCTCAGTTTTGTCTCTATGGTTTGTTTAATCTTAAAAAAGCCCTAGGCACAGACTGTGGAAAAGCACTTTCATTGAGAGAGGTTGCCAAGCTTCTAAGAAATAACGAGTTTCCAAAATACCAGCAAATATTTTTTCACCCAATCTTGATGATACTTGGTGGAAATGATCAGTACACAAATCCCACTTCGCTCACCTAATTTTGTTCTTCTAGGTTGAAGCGTTCGTCTACAGTAGCAGTTTTTATATTTAGGTTAACCTCTGTTCTCTCCTATATAGATAGATGAATTTGGAACTCTAAATCCCACATGGTTTGTAGTAGCTCTTTGAAACTTGACAAAATAAAGGAGCTCTCAGTTTTGTCTCTTTGGTTTGTTTCCTCTTCAAGTAGCCCTAGGCACAGACTGTGGAAAAGCATTTTCATTGAGAGGGGTTGCCAACCTTCTATGAATTCACGAATTTTCGAAATACCAGCAAGTATTTTTTCACCCAATCTTGATGATACTTGGTGGTAATGATCAGTACACAAATCCCACTTGGCTCACCAAATTTGGTTCTTCTTGGTTTGAAGCGTTCGTCTACAGTAGCAGTTTTTATATTTAGGTTTCCCTCTCTTCTCTCCTATATAGATAGATGAATTTGGAACTCTAAATTCAACTTGGTTTGTAGTAGCTCTTTGAAACTTGGCAAAATAAAGTAGTTCTCAGTTTTGTCTCTATGGTTTGTTTTCCTCTTCAAGTAGCTCTAGGCACAGACTGTGGAAAAGCACTTTCATTGAAAGGGGTGGCCAAGCTTCCAAGAAATAACGAGTTTCCGAAAAACCAGCAAATATTTTTTCACCCAATCTTGATGATACTTGGTGGTAATGATCGGTACACAAATCCCACTTGACTCACCAAAATTTCTTCTTCTATTTTGAAGCGTTCATCTATAGTAGCAGTATTTATATTTAGATTTCCCTCTGTTCTCTCCTATATAGATAGATGAATTTGGAACTCTAAATCCAACATGGTTTGTAGTAGCTGTTTAAAACTTGACAAAATAAAGGAGTTCTCAGTTTTGTCTCTATGGTTTGTTTCCTCTTCAAGTAGCTCTAGGCACAGACTGTGGAAAAGCACTTTCATTGAAAAGGGTTGCCAATCTTCCAAGAAATCACGAGTTTCCGAAATACCAGCAAATATTTTTTCACCCAATCTTGATGATACGTTTTGGTAATGACAAGTACACAAATCCCACTGGGCTCACCAAATTTTGTTCTTCTAGATTGAAGCGTTCGTCTACAGTAGCAGTTTTTATTTTTAGGTTTCCCTCTTTCTCTCCTATATAGATAGATGAATTTGGAACTCTAAATCCAACATGGTTTGTAGTTGCTCTTTGAAACTTGACAAATAAAGGAGTTCTCAGTTTTGTCTCTATGGTTTGTTTAATCTTAAAAAAGCCCTAGACACAGACTGTGGAAAAGCACTTTCATTGAGAGGGGTTGCCAAGCTTCTAAGAAATAACGAGTTTCCGAAATACCAGAAAATATTTTTTCACCCAATCTTGATGATACTTGTTGCTAATGATCAGTACACAAATCCCACTTGGCTCACCAAATTTTGTTCTTCTAGGTTGAAGTGTTCGTCTACAGTAGGCAGTTTTTATATTTAGTTTTCCATCTTTCTCTCCTATATAGATAGATGAATTTGGAACTCTAAATCCACAATGGTTTGTAGTACCTCTTTGAAACTTGACAAATAAAGGAGTTCTCAGTTTTGTCTCTATGGTTTGTTTAATCTTCAAGGAGCCCAAGGCACAGCCTGTGGAAAAGCACTTTCAGTGAGAGGGGTTGCCAAGCTTCTAAGAAATTATGAGTTTCCAAAATACCAGCAAATATTTTTTCACCCAATCTTGATGATACCTGGTGGTAATGATCAGTACACAAATCCCACTTGGCTCAACAAATTTTGTTCTTCTAGGTTGAAGCGTTCGTCTACAGTAGCAGTTTTTATATTTAGGTTTCACTCTGTTCTCTCCTATATAGATAGATGAATTTGGAACTGTAAATTCAACATGGTTTGTAGTAGCTCTTTGAAACTTGACAAAATAAAGTAGTTCTCAGTTTTGTCTCTATGGTTTGTTTCCTCTTCAAGTAGCTCTAGGCACAGACTGTGAAAAAGCACTTTCATTGAAAGGGGTGGCCAAGCTTCCAAGAAATAACGAGTTTCCGAAAAACCAGCAAATATTTTTTCACCCAATCTTGATGATACTTGGTGGTAATGATCGGTACAGAAATCCCACTTGACTCACCAAAATTTCTTCTTCTAGTTTGAAGCGTTCGTCTACAGTAGCAGTTTTTATATTTAGGTTTCCCTCTGTTCTCTCCTGTATAGATAGATGAATTTGGAACTCTAAATCCAACATGGTTTGTAGTAGCTCTTTGAAACTTGACAAAATAAAGTAGTTCTCACTTTTGTCTCTATGGTTTGTTTCCTCTTCAAGTAGCTCTAGGCACAGACTGTGGAAAAGCACTTTCATTGAAACGGGTTGCCAATCTTCCAAGAAATTACGAGTTTCCGAAATACCAGCAAATATTTTTTCACCCAATCTTGATGATACTTGGTGGTAATGATCAGTACACAAACCCCACTTGGCTCACCAAATTTTGTTCTTCTAGGTTGAAGCTTTCGTCTACAGTAGCAGTTTTTATATTTAGGTTTCCCTCTGTTCTCTCCTGTATAGATAGATGAATTTGGAACTCTAAATCCAACATGGTTTGTAGTAGCTCTTTGAAACTTGAAAAAATAAAGCAGTTCTCAGTTTTTGTCTCTATGGTTTGTTTCCTCTTCAAGTAGTCCTAGGCACAGGTTGTGGAAAAACACTTTCATTGAGAGGGGTTGCCAAGCTTTTAAAAATTAATGATTTTCCGAAATACTAGCAAATATTTTTTCACCCAATCTTGATAATACATCCTGGTAATGATCAGAAAACAAATCCAACATGGCTCACCAAATTTTGTTCTTCTAGGTTTAAGCGTTCGTCTACAGTAGCAGTTTTTATATTTAGGTTTCCCTCTGTTCTCTCCTATATAGATAGAAGAACTTGGAACTCTAAATCCAACATGGTTACTAGTAGCTCTTTGAACCTTGACAAAATAAATGAGTTGTTAGTTTTGTCTCTATGGTTTGTTTAATCTTCAAGGAGCCCTAGGCACAGACTGTGGAAAAGCATTTTCATTGATAGGGGTTGCCAAGCTTCTAAAATTAACGAGTTTCCGAAATACCAGCAAATATATTTTCACCCAATCTTGATGATACATGGTTGTAATGATCAGTACACAAATCCCACTTCGCGCACCTAATTTTGTTCTTCTAGGTAGAAGCGTTCGTCTACAGTAGCAGTTTTTATATTTAGGTTTCACTCTGTTCTCTCATATATAGATAGAAGAATTTGGAACTCTAAATCCAACATGGTTACTAGTAGCTCTTTGAAACTTGACAAAAAAGGAGTTCTCAGTTTTGTGTCTATGGTTTGTTTCCTCTTCAAGTAGCCCTAGGCACGGACTGTGGAAAAGCACTTTCATTTGGAGGGGTTGCCAAGCTTCTAAGAAATAACGAGTTTCCGAAATACCAGCAAATATTTTTTCACCCAATCTTGATGATACTTGTTGCTAATGATCAGTACACAAATCCCACTTGGCGCACCAAATTTTGTTCTTCTATGTTGAAACTTTCGTCTACAGTAGCAGTTTTTATATTTAGGTTAACCTCTGTTCTCTCCTATATAGATAGATGAATTTGGAACTCTAAATCCAACATGGTTTGTAGTAGCTCTTTGAAACTTGACAAAATAAAGTAGTTCTCACTTTTGTTTCTATGGTTTGTTTCCTCTTCAAGTAGCTCTAGGCACAGACTGTGGAAAAGCACTTTCATTGAAATGGTTGCCAATCTTCCAAGAAATAACGAGTTTCCGAAATACCAGCAAATATTTTTTCACCCAAACTTGATGATACGTGGAGCTAATGATCAGTACACACATCCCACTTGGCTCACCAAATTTTGTTCTTCTAGGTTGAAGCGTTTGTTTACAGTAGCAGTTTATATTTTTAGGTTTCCCTCTGCTCTCTCCTATATAGATAGATGAATTTGGATCTCTAAATCCAACCTGGTTTTTAGTAGCTCTTTAAAACTTGACAAAATAAAGGAGTTCTCAGTTTTGTCTCTATGGTTTGTTTCCTCTTCAAGTAGCCCTAGGCACAGACTGTGGAAAAGCACTTTCATTGAAAGGGGTTGCCAAGCTTCCAAGAAATTACGAGTTTATAAAATTCCAGCAAATATTTTTTTCACCCAATCTTGATTGTACTTGGTGGCACTGATCAGTACACAAATCACAGTTTGCTCACCAAATTTTGTTCTTCTAGTATGAAGCGTTCGTCTACAGTAGCAGTTTTTATATTTAGGTTTCACTCTGTTCTCTCATATATAGATAGAAAAATTTGGAACTCTAAATCCTACATGGTTACTAGTAGCTCTTTGAAACTTGAAAAAATAAAGGAGTTCTCAGTTTTGTCTCTATGGTTTGTTTCCTCTTCAAGTAGCCCTAGGCACAGACTGTGGAAAAGGAATTTCATTGAAAGGGGTGGCCAAGCTTCCAAGAAATAACGAGTTTCCGAAATACCAGCAAATATTTTTTCACCCAATCTTGATGATACTAGGTGGTAATGATCAGTACACAAAACCCACTTGGCTCACCAAATTTTGTTCTTCTAGGTTGAAGCGTTCTTTTACAGTAGCAGTTTATATTTTTAGGTTTCCCTCTGTTCTCTCCTATATGGATAGATGAATTTGGAACTCTAAATCCAACATGGTTTTTTGTAGCTCTTTGAAACTGGAAGAAATAAAGGAGTTCTCAGTTTTGTCTCTATGATTTGTTTCCTATTCAGGTAGCCCTAAGCAGAGACTGTGGAAAAGCACTTTCATTGAAAAGGGTTGCCAAGCTTCCAAGAAATTACGAGTTTCCGAAATACCAGCAAATATTTTTCACCCAATCTTGATGATACGTTTAGGTAATGACAAGAATACAAATCCCACGTGGCTCACCAAATTTTGTTCTTCTAAGTTGAAGCGTTCGTCTACAGTAGCAGTTTTTATATTTAGGTTTCCCTCTTTCTCTCCTATATAGATAGATGAAATTGGAACTCTAAATCCAACATGGTTTGTAGTAGCTCTTTGAAACCTGACAAAATAAAGGAGTTCTCAGTTTTGTCCCTGTGGTTTATTTAGTCCTCAAGTAGCCCTAGGCACAGACTGTGGAAAAGCACTTTCAATGAGAGGGGTTGCAAAGCTTCTAAGAATTAACGAGTTTCCGAAATACCATCAAATATTTTTTCACCCAATCTTGATGATACTTGGTTGTAATGATCAGTACCCAAATCCCAACTGGCTCACCAAATTTTGTTCTTCTAGGTTGAAGCGTTCGTTTACAGTAGCAGTTTATATTTTTAGGTTTCCCTCTGTTCTCTCCTATATAGGTAGATGAATTTGGATCTCTAAATCCAACATGGTTTTTAGTAGCTCTTTGAAACTTGACAAAATAAAGGAGTTCTCAGTTTTGTCTCTATGGTTTGTTTCCTCTTCAAGTAGCCCTAGGCACAGACTGTGGAAAAGCACTTTCATTGAAAGGGGTTGCCAAGCTTCCAAGAAATTACGAGTTTATAATATTCCAGCAAATATTTTTTCACCCAATCTTGATGATACGTGGTGGTAATGACCAGTACACAAATCCCACTTGGCTCACCAAATTTTGCTTTTCTAGGTTGAAGCGTTCGTCTACAGTAGCAGTTTTTATATTTAGGTTTCACTCTGTTCTCTCCTATATGGATAGATGAATTTGGAACTCTAAATACAACATGGTTTGTAGTAGCTCTTTGAAACTTGAAAAAATAAAGGAGTTCTCAGTTTTGTCTCTATGGTTTGTTTCCTCTTCAAGTAGCCCTAGGCACAGACTGTGGAAAAGCACTTTCATTGAGAGGGGTTGCCGAGCTTCTATGAATTAACGAGTTTCCGATATACCAGCAATTATTTTTTCACCCAAACTTGATGATACTTGGTGGTAATAATCAGTACACAAATCCCACTTGGCTCACCAAATTTGTTCTTCTAGGTTGAAGCGTTCGTCTACAGAAGCAGTTTTTATAGTTAGGTTTTTCTCTGTTCTCTCCTATATAGATAGATGAATTTGGAACTCTAAATCCAACATGGTTTGTAGTAGCTCTTTGAAACTTAACAAAATAAAGGAGCTCTCAGTTTTGTCTCTATGGTTTGTTTCCTCTTAAAGTAGCCCTAGGCACAGACTGTGGAAAAGCGTTTTCATTGAGAGGGGTTGCCAAGCTTCTAAGAATTAACGATTTTCCGATATACAAGCAAGTATTTGTTCACCCAATCTTGATGATACTGGGTGGTAATGATCAGTACACAAATCCCACATGGCTCACCAAATTTTGATCTTCTAGGTTGTAGCGTTCGTCTACAGTAGCAGTTTTTATATAGGTTTTCCTCTTTCTCTCCTATATAGATAGATGAATTTGGAACTCTAAATCCAACATGGTTTGTAGTAGCTCTTTGAAACTTGATAAAATAAAGGAGTTCCCAGTTTTGTCTCTATGGTTTCTTTAATCTTCAAGGAGCCCTAGGCACTGACTGTGGAAAAGCACTTTCATTGAGTGGGGTTGCCAAGCTTCTAAGAAATAAAGAGTATCCAAACTACCAGCAAATATTTTTTCACCGAATCTTGATGATACTTGGTGGTATTGATCAGTACACAAATCCCACTTGGCTCACCAAATTTTGTTCTTTTAGGTTGAAGCTTTCGTCTACAGTAGCAGTTTTTATATTTAGGTGTAACTCTGTTCTCTCCTATAGACATAGATGAATTTGGAACACTAAATCCAACATGGTTTGTAGTAGCTCTTTGAAACTTGACAAAATAAAGGAGTTCTCAGTTTTGTCTCTGTGGTTTATTTCCTCTTCAAGTAGCCCTAGGCACAGACTGTGGAAAAGCACTTTCATTGAGAGGGGTTGCCAAACTTCTAAGAATTAACGAGTTTACGAAATACCAGCAAATATTTTTTCACGCAATCTTGATGATACTGGGTGGTAATGATCAGTACACAAATCCCACTTTGCTCACCAAATTTTGTTCTTCTAGGTTGAAGCGTTCTTCTACAGTAGCAGTTTTTATATTTACGTTTTGCTCTGTTCTCTCCTATATAGATAGATGAATTTGGAACTCTAAATGCAACATGGTTTGTAGTAGCTCTTTGAAACTTGACAAAATAAAGGAGCTCTCAGTTTTGTCTCTATGGTTTGTTTCCTCGCCAAGTAGCCCTAGGCACAGACTGTGGAAAAGCATTTACATTGAGAGGGGTTGCCAAGCTTCTAAGAATTAACGATCTTCCGAAATACAAGCAAGTATTTTTTCACCCAGTCTTGAAGATACTTGGTGGTAATGATCAGTACACAAATCCCACTTGGCTCACCAAATTTTGTTCTTCTAGGTTGAAGCGTCTGTCTACAGTAGCAGATGTTATATTTAGGTTTCCCTCTGTTCTCTCCTATATAGATAGATGAATTTGGAACTCTAAATTCAACATGGTTTGTAGTAGCTCTTTGAAACTGGACAAAATAAAGGAGTTCTCAGTTTGTCTCTATGGTTTGTTTCCTCTTCAAGTAGCCCTAGGCACAGACTGTGGAAAAGCACTTTCATTGTGAGGGGTTGCCAAGCTTCTAAGAAATTACGAGTTTCCAAAATACCAGCAAATATTTTTTCTCCCAATCTTGATGATACATTTTGGTAATGATCAGTACACAAATCCCACTTGGCTCACCAAGTTTTGTTCGTCTATTTTGAACCGCTCGTCTACAGTAGCAGTTTTTATATGTAGGTTTCTCTCTGTTCTCTCCTATATAGATAGAGGAATTTGGAACTCTAAATCTAACATGGTTTGTAGTAGCTCTTTGAAACTTGACAAAATAAAGAAGTTCTCCCTTTTGTCTCTATGGTTTGTTTCCTCTTTAATAGCCCTAAGCAGAGACTGTGGAAAAGCACTTTCATTGAAAGGGGTCGTCAAGCTTCCATGAAATTTCGTGTTTCTGAAATACCAGCAAATATTTTTTCTCCCAATATTGATGATACGTGGTGGTAATGAAAAATGCACATCCCACTTGGCTCACCAAATTTTGTTCTTCTAGGTTGAAGCGTTCGTCTATAGTAGTAATTTTAATACGTAGGTTTCACTCTGTTCTCTCCTATATAGATAGATGAATTTGGAACTCTAAATCCAACATGGTTTGTAGTATCTCTTTGAAACTTGACAAAATAAAGGAGTTCTCAGTTTTGTCTCTATGGTTTGTTTCTTCTTCAAGTAGCCCTAGGCACAGACTGTGGAAAGCACTTTCATTGAGAAGAGTTGCTAAGCTTCTAAGAACTAAAGAGTTTCCGAAATACCAGCTAATATTTTTTCACCCAATCTTGATGATACTTGTTGCTAATGATCAGTACACAAATCCCACTTGGCTCACCAAATTTTGTCTTCTAGTTTGAATCTTTCGTCTACAGGAGCAGTTTTTATATTTAGGTTTCCCTCTGTTCCTTCCTATATAGATAGATTAATTTGGAACTCTAAATCCATCATGGTTTGTAGTAGCTCTTTGAAACTTGACAAAAGAAAGGAATTCTCAGTTTTGTCTCTATGGTTTTTTTCCTCTTCAAGTAGCCTTAGGCACAGAGTGAGGAAAAGTACTTTCATTGAGATGGGTTGCCAAGCTTCTAAGAAATAACGAGTTTCCCAAATACCAGCAAATATTTTTTCACCCAATCTTGATGATACTTGGTGGTAATGATCAGTACACAAATCCCACTTGGCTCACCGAATTTTGTTCTTCTAGGTTGAAGCGTTCGTCTACAGTAGCAGTTTTTATATTTAGGTTTCCCTCTGTTCTCTCCTATATAGATAGATGAATTTGGACTCTAAATCCAAGATTGTTTGTAGTAGCTCTTTGAAACTTGACAAAATAAAGGAGTTCTCAGTTTTGTCTCTATGGTTTGTTTCCTCTTCAAGTAGCCCTATGCACACACTGTGGAAAAGCACTTTCATTGAGAGGGGTTGCCAAGCTTCTAAGAAATTACGAGTTTCCGAAATACCAGCAAATATTTTTTCACCCAATCTTGATGATACTTGGTGGTAAGGTCAGTACACAAATCCCACTTGGCTCATCAAATTTTGTTCTTCTAGGTTGAAGCGTTCGTTTACAGTAGCAGTTTTTATATTTAGGTTTCCCTCTGTTCTGTCCTATTTAGATAGATGAATTTGGAACTCTAAATCCAACATGGTTTGTAGTAGCTCTTTGAATCTTGACAAAATAAAGGAGTTCTCAGTTTTTTCTCTATGGTTTGTTTCCTCTCCAAGTAGCCCTAGGAACACACTGTGGAAAAGCACTTTCATTGAGATGGGTTCCCAAGCTTCTAAGAAATAAGGAGTTTCCGAAATACCAGCAAATATTTTTTCACCCAATCTTGTTGATACTTGGTGGTCATGATCAGTACACAAATCCCACTGGGCTAACCAAATTTTGTTCTTCTAGTTTGAAGCGTTCGGCTACAGTAGCAGTTTTTATATTTAGGTTTCCCTCTGTTCTCACCTATATAGATAGATGAATTTGGAAATCTAAATCCAACATGGTTTGTAGTAGCTCTTTGAAACTTGACAAAATAAAGGAGTTCTCAGTTTTGTCTCTATGGTTTGTTTAATCTTCAAGGAGCCTTAGGCACAGACTGTGGAAAAGCACTTTCATTGAGAGGGGTTGCCAAGCTTCTAAGAAATAACGAGTTTCCGAAATACCAGCAAATATTTTTTAACCCAATCTTGATGATACTTGTTGCTAATGATCAGTACACAAATCCCACTTGGCTCACCAAATTTTGTTCTTCTAATTTGAAGCGCTCGTCTACAGTAGCAGATTTATATTTACGTTTTCCTGTGTTCTCTCCTATATAGATAGATGAATTTGGAAATCTAAATCCAACATGGTTTGTAGTAGCTCTATGAAACTTGACAAAATAAAGGAGTTCTCAGTTCTGTCTCTATGGTTTGTTTCCTCTTCAAGTAGCCCTAGGCACAGACTGTGGAAAAGCACTTTCATTGAGAGGGGTTGCCAACTTCTAAGAAATTACGAGTTTCCGAAATACCAGCAAATATTTTTTCACCCAATCTGGATGATACTTGGTGGTAATGATAAGTATACAAATCCCACTTGGCTCACCAAATTTTGTTCTTCTAAGTTGAAGCGTTCGTTTACAGTAGCAGTTTTTATATTTAGGTTTCCCTCTGTTCTCTCCTATTTAGATAGATGAATTTGGAACTCTAAATCCAACATATTTTGTAGTAGCTCTTTGAAACTTGACAAAATAAAGGAGTTCTCAGTTTTTTCTCTATGGTTTGTTTCCTCTCCAAGCAGTTCTAGGAGCACACTGTGGAAAAGCACTTTCATTGAGATGGGTTGCCAAGCTTCTAAGAACTAACGAGTTTCCGAAATACCAGCAAATATTTTTTCACCCAATCATGATGATACTTGTTACTAATGATCAGTACACAAATCCCACTTGGCTCACCAAATTTTGTTCTTCTGGTTTGAATCTTTCATCTACAGTAGCAGTTTTTATATTTAGGTTTCACTCTGTTCTCTCCTATGTAGATAGATGAATTTGTAACTCTAAATCCAACATGGTTTGTAGTAGCTCTTTGAAATTTGACAAAATAAAGTAATAGTTAGTTTTATCTTTATGGTTTGTTTAATCTTCAAGGAGCCCTAGGCACAGACTGTGGAAAAGCGCTTTCATTGAGAGGAGTTGGCAAGCTTCTAAGAACTAACGAGTTTCCGAAATACCAGCAAATATTTTTTCACCCAATCTTGATGATACTTGGGGGTAATGATCAGTACACAAATCCCACTTGGCTCACCAAATTTTGTTCTTCTCGGTTGAAGCGTTCGTCTACAGTAGCAGTTTTTATATTTAGGTTTCACTCTGTTCTTTCATATATAGATAGATGAATTTGGAACTCTAAATCCAACATGGTTTGTAGTAGCTCTTTGAAACTTGAAAAAATAAAGGAGTTCTCAGTTTTGTCTCTATGGTTTGTTTCCTCTTCAATTAGACCTAGGCACAGACTGTGGAAAAGCACTTTCATTGAGATGGGTTGCCAAGCTTCTAAGAACTAACGAGTTTCGAAATACCAGCAAATATGTTTTCACCCAATCTTGATGATACTTGGTGGTAATGATGAGTACACAAATCCCACTTGGCTAACCAAATTTTGTTCTTCTAGGTTGAAGCGTTCGTCTACAGTAGCAGTATTTATATTTAGGTTTCCCTCTGTTCTCTCCTATATAAATAGATGGTTTTGGAACTATAAATCCAACATGGTTTTTAGTAGCTCTTTGAAACTTGAAAAAATAAAGGAGTAGTCAGTTTTGTCTCTATGGTTTGTTTCCTCTTCAAGTAGCAATAGGCACACACTGTAGAAAAGCACTTTCATTGAGAGGGGTTGCCAAGCTTCTAAGAAATAACGAGTTTCCGAAATACCAGCGAATATTTTTTACCCAAACTTGATGATACTTGTTGCTAATGATCAGTACACAAATCCCACTTTGCTCAACAAATTTTGTTCTTCTAGTTTGAAGCGTTCGTCTACAATAGCAGTTTTTATATTTAGGTTTCCCTCTGTTCTCTCCTATATAGATAGATGAATTTGGAACTATACTTCCAACATGGTTTGTAGTAGCTCTTTGAAACTTGAGAAAATAAAGGAGTTCTCAGTTTTGTCTCTATGGTTTGTTTCCTCTTCAAGTAGCCCTAGGCACAGACTGTCGAAAAGCACTTTCATTGAGAGGGGTTGACAAGCTTCTAAGAAATAACGAGTTTCCGAAATACCAGCAATATTTTTTCACGCAATCTTGATGATACTTGTTGCTAATGATCAGTACAAAAATCCCACTTGGCTCACCAAATTTTGTTCTTCTAATTTGAAGCGCTCGTCTACAGTAGCAGTTTAATATTTAGGTTTTCCTGTGTTCTCTCCTATATAGATAGATGAATTTGGAAATCTAAATCCAACATGGTTTGTTGTAGCTCTTTGAAACTTGACAAAATAAAGGAGTTCTTAGTTTTGTCTCTGTGGTTTGTTTCCTCTTCAAGAAGCCCTAGGCACCTACTGTGGAAAAGCACTTTCATTGAGAGAGGTTGCCAAGCTTCTAAGAAATTACGAGTTTCCGAAATACCAGCAAATATTTTTTACCCAAACTTGATGATACTTGTTGCTAATGATCAGTACACAAATCCCACTTGGCTCACCAAATTTTGTTCTTCTAGGTTGAAGCGTTCGTCTACAGTAGCAGTTTTTATATTTAGGTTTCCCTCTGTTCTCTCCTATATAGATAGATGAATTTGGAACTCTAAATCCAAAATGGTTTGTAGTAGCTCTTTGAAAATTGACAAAATAAAGGCGTTCTCAGTTTTGTCTCTATGGTTTTTTTCCTCTTCAAGTAGCCCTATTCAAAGACTGTGGAAAAGCACTTTCATTGAGAGGGGTTGCAAAGCTTCTAAGAAATTACAAGTTTCCGAAATACCAGCAAATATTTTTAAACCCAATCTTGATGATACTGGATGGTAATGATCAGTACACAAATCCCACTTGGCTCAACAAATTTTGTTCTTCTAGGTTGAAGCATTCGTCTACAGTAGCAGTTTTTATATTTAGGTTTTACTCTGTTCTCTCATATATAGATAGATGAATTTGGAACTCTAAATCCAACATGTTTTGTAGTAGCTCTTGGAAACTTGACAAAATAAAGGAGTTCTCAGTTTTGTCTCTATGGTTTGTTTAATCTTCAAGGAGCCTTAGGCACAGACTGTGGAAAAGCACTTTCATTGAGAGGGGTTACCAAGCTTCTAAGAAATAACGAGTTTCCGAAATACCAGCAAATATTTTTTAACCCAATCTTGATGATACTTGTTGCTAATGATCAGTACACAAATCCCACTTGGCTCACCAAATTTTGTTCTTCTAATTTGAAGCGCTCGTCTACAGTAGCAGTTTTATATTTACGTTTTCCTGTGTTCTCTCCTATATAGATAGATGAATTTGGAAATCTAAATCCAACATGGTTTGTAGTAGCTCTTTGAAACTTGACAAAATAAAGGAATTCTCAGTTTTGTCTCTATGGTTTGTTTCCTCTTCAAGAAGCCCTAGGCACAGACTGTGGAAAAGCACTTTCATTGAGAGGGGTTGCCAAGCTTCTAAGAAATAACGAGTTTCCCAAATACCAGCAAATATTTTTTCACTAAATCTTGATGATACTTGTTGCTAATGATCAGTACACAAATCCCACTTAGCTCACCAAATTTTGTTCTTCTAATTTAAAGAGTTTGTCTACAATAGCAGTTTTTATATTTAGGTTTCCCTCTATTCTCTCCTATATAGATAGATGAATTTGGAACTCTAAATCCAACATGGTTTGTAGTAGCTCTATGAAACTTGACAAAATAAAGGAGTTCTCAGTTCTGTCTCTATGGTTTGTTTCCTCTTCAAGTAGCCCTAGGCACAGACTGTGGAAAAGCACTTTCATTGAGAGGGGTTGCCAAGATTCTAAGAAATTACGAGTTTCCGAAATACCAGCAAATATTTTTTCACCCAATCATGATGATACTTGTTACTAATGATCAGTACACAAATCCCACTTGGCTCACCAAATTTTGTTCTTCTGGTTTGAATCTTTCATCTACAGTAGCAGTTTTTATATTTAGGTTTCACTCTGTTCTCTCCTATGTAGATAGATGAATTTGTAACTCTAAATCCAACATGGTTTGTCGTAGCTCTTTGAAATTTGACAAAATAAAGGAGTTCTCAGCTTTGTCTCTATGGTTAGTTTCCTCTTCAAGTAGCCCTAGGCACAGACTGTGGAAAAGCACTTTAATTGAGAGGGCTTGCCAAGCTTCTAAGAAATAAAGAGTTTCCGAAATACCAGCAAATATTTTTTAACCCAATCTTGATGATACTTGGTGGTAATGATCAGTATACAAATCCCACTTGGCTCACCAAATTTTGTTCTTCTAAGTTGAAGCGTTCGTTTACAGTAGCAGTTTTTATATTTAGGTTTCCCTCTGTTCTCTCCTATTTAGATAGATGAATTTGGAACTCGAAATCCAACATGGTTTGTAGTAGCTCTATGAAACTTGACAAAATAAAGGAGTTCTCAGTTTTGTCTCTATGGTTTGTTTCCTCTTCAAGTAGCCCTAGGCACAGACTGTGGAAAAGCACTTTAATTGAGAGGGGTTGCCAAGCTTCTAAGAACTAACGAGTTTCCGAAATACCAGCAAATATTTTTTCACCCAATCATGATGATACTTGTTACTAATGATCAGTACACAAATCCCACTTGGCTCACCAAATTTTGTTCTTCTGGTTTGAATCTTTCATCTACAGTAGCAGTTTTTATATTTAGGTTTCACTCTGTTCTCTCCTATGTAGATAGATGAATTTGTAACTCTAAATCCAACATGGTTTGTAGTAGCACTTTGAAATTTGACAAAATAAAGTAGTAGTTAGTTTTATCTCTATGGTTTGTTTAATCTTCAAGGAGCCCTAGGCACAGACTGTGGATAAGCGCTTTCATTGAGAGGAGTTGGCAAGCTTCTAAGAACTAACGAGTTTCCGAAATACCAGCAAATATTTTTTCACCCAATCTTGATGATACTTGGGGGTAATGATCAGTACACAAATCCCACTTGGCTCACCAAATTTTGTTCTTCTAGGTTGAAGCGTTCGTCTACAGTAGCAGTTTTTATATTTAGGTTTCACTCTGTTCTTTCATATATAGATAGATGAATTTGGAACTTTAAATCCAACATGGTTTGTAGTAGCTCTTTGAAACTTGAAAAAATAAAGGAGTTCTCAGTTTTGTCTCTATGGTTTGTTTCCTCTTCAATTAGACCTAGGCACAGACTGTGGAAAAGCACTTTCATTGAGAGGGGTTGCCAAGCTTCTAAGAACTAACGAGTTTCCGAAATACCAGCAAATATGTTTTCACCCAATCTTGATGATACTTGGTGGTAATGATGAGTACACAAATCCCACTTGGCTAACCAAATTTTGTTCTTCTAGGTTGAAGCGTTCGTCTAAAGTAGCAGTATTTATATTTAGGTTTCCCTCTGTTCTCTCCTATATAAATAGATGGTTTTGGAACTATAAATCCAACATGGTTTTTAGTAGCTCTTTGAAACTTGAAAAAATAAAGGAGTAGTCAGAATTGTCTCTATGGTTTGTTTCCTCTTCAAGTAGTCCTAGGCACACACTGTAGAAAAGCACTTTCATTGAGAGGTGTTGCCAAGCTTCTAAGAAATAACGAGTTTCCGAAATACCAGCGAATATTTTTTACCCAAACTTGATGATACTTGTTGCTAATGATCAGTACACAAATCCCACTTGGCTCACCAAATTTTGTTCTTCTAGGTTGAAGCGTTCGTCTACCGTAGCAGTTTTTATATTTAGGTTTCCCTCTGTTCTCTCCTATATAGATAGATGAATTTGGAACTCTAAATCCAACATGGTTTGTAGTAGTTCTTTGAAACTTGACAAAATAAAGGCGTTCTCAGTTTTGTCTCCATGGTTTGTTTCCTCTTCAAGTAGCCCTATTCGAAGACTGTGGAAAAGCACTTTCATTGAGAGGGGTTGCAAAGCTTCTAAGAAATTACAAGTTTCCGAAATACCAGCAAATATTTTTTCACCCAATCTTGATGATACTTGATGGTAATGATCAGTACACAAATCCCACTTGGCTCAACAAATTTTGTTCTTCTAGGTTGAAGCGTTCGTCTACAGTAGCAGTTTTTATATTTAGGTTTTACTCTTTTCTCTCATATATAGATAGATGAATTTGGAACTCTAAATCCAACATGTTTTGTAGTAGCTCTTGGAAACTTGACAAAATAAAGGAGTTCTCAGTTTTGACTCTATGATTTGTTTCCTCTTCAAGTAGCCCTAGGCACAGACTGTGGAAAAGCACTTTCATTGAGAGGGGTTGCCAAGCTTCTAAGAAATAACGAGTTTCCAAAATACCAGAAAATATTTTTTCACTAAATCTTGATGATACTTGTTGCTAATGATCAGTACACAAATCCCACTTTGCTCACCAAATTTTGTTCTTCTAGTTTGAAGCGTTCGTCTACAATAGCAGTTTTTATATTTAGGTTTCCCTCTGTTCTCTCCTATATAGATAGATGAATTTGGAACTCTACTTCCAACATGGTTTGTAGTAGCTCTTTGAAACTTGAGAAAATAAAGGAGTTCTCAGTTTTGTCTCTATGGTTTGTTTCCTCTTCAAGTAGCCCTAGGCACAGACTGTGGAAAAGCACTTTCATTGAGAGGGGTTGACAAGCTTCTAAGAAATAACGAGTTTCCGAAATACCATCAAATATTTTTTCACGCAATCTTGATGATACTTGTTGCTAATGATCAGTACACAAATCAAAGCAGGCTCACCAAATTTTGTTCTTCTAATTTGAAGCGCTCGTCTACAGTATCAGTTTTATATTTACGTTTTCCTGTGTTCTCTCCTATATAAATAGATGAATTTGGAAATCTAAATCCAACATGGTTTGTAGTAGCTCTTTGAAACTTGACAAAATAAAGGAATTCTCAGTTTTGTCTCTATGGTTTGTTTCCTCTTCAAGAAGCCCTAGGCACAGACTGTGGAAAAGCACTTTCATTGAGAGGGGTTGCCAAGCTTCTAAGAAACAAAGAGTTTCCCAAATACCAGCAAATATTTTTTCACTAAATCTTGATGATACTTGTTGCTAATGATCAGTACACAAATCCCACTTAGCTCACCAAATTTTGTTCTTCTAGTTTAAAGCGTTTGTCTACAATAGCAGTTTTTATATTTAGGTTTCCCTCTATTCTCTCCTATATAGATAGATGAATTTGGAACTCTAAATCCAACATTGTTTGTAGTAGCTCTATGAAACTTGACAAAATAAAGGAGTTCTCAGTTCTGTCTCTATGGTTTGTTTCCTCTTCAAGTAGCCCTAGGCACAGACTGTGGAAAAGCACTTTCATTGAGAGGGGTTGCCAAGATTCTAAGAAATTACGAGTTTCCGAAATACCAGCAAATATTTTTTCACCCATTCTTGATGATACTTGGTGGTAATGATCAGTATACAAATCCCACTTGGCTCACCAAATTTTGTTCTTCTAAGTTGAAGCGTTCGTTTACAGTAGCAGTTTTTATATTTAGGTTTCCCTCTGTTCTCTCCTATTTAGATAGATGAATTTGGAACTCTAAATCCAACATGGTATGTAGTAGCTCTATGAAACATGACAAAATAAAGGAGTTCTCAGCTTTGTCTCTATGGTTTGTTTCCTCTTCAAGTAGCCCTAGGCACAGACTGTGGAAAAGCACTTTAATTGAGAGGGCTTGCCAAGCTTCTAAGAAATAAAGAGTTTCCGAAATACCAGCAAATATTTTTTAACCCAATCTTGATGATACTTGGTGGTAATGATCAGTATACAAATCCCACTTGGCTCACCAAATTTTGTTCTTCTAAGTTGAAGCGTTCGTTTACAGTAGCAGTTTTTATATTTAGGTTTCCCTCTGTTCTCTCCTATTTAGATAGATGAATTTGGAACTCTAAATCCAACATGGTTTGTAGTAGCTCTATGAAACTTGACAAAATAAAGGAGTTCTCAGTTTTGTCTCTATGGTTTGTTTCCTCTTCAAGTAGCCCTAGGCACAGACTGTGGAAAAGCACTTTAATTGAGAGGGGTTGCCAAGCTTCTAAGAAATAACGAGTTTCCGAAATACCAGCAAATATTTTTTCACCCAATCATGATGATACTTGTTACTAATGATCAGTACACAAATCCCACTTGGCTCACCAAATTTTGTTCTTCTGGTTTGAATCTTTCATCTACAGTAGCAGTTTTTATATTTAGGTTTCACTCTGTTCTCTCCTATGTAGATAGATGAATTTGTAACTCTAAATCCAACATGGTTTGTCGTAGCTCTTTGAAATTTGACAAAATAAAGTAGTAGTTAGTTTTATCTCTATGGTTTGTTTAATCTTCAAGGAGCCCTAGGCACAGACTGTGGAAAAGCGCTTTAATTGAGAGGAGTTGGCAAGCTTCTAAGAACTAACGAGTTTCCGAAATACCAGCAAATATTTTTTCACCCAATCTTGATGATACTTGGGGGTAATGATCAGTACACAAATCCCACTTGGCTCACCAAATTTTGTTCTTCTAGGTTGAAGCGTTCGTCTACAGTAGCAGTTTTTATATTTAGGTTTCACTCTGTTCTTTCATATATAGATAGATGAATTTGGAACTTTAAATCCAACATGGTTTGTAGTAGCTCTTTGAAACTTGAAAAAATAAAGGAGTTCTCAGTTTTGTCTCTATGGTTTGTTTCCTCTTCAATTAGACCTAGGCACAGACTGTGGAAAAGCACTTTCATTGAGATGGGTTGCCAAGCTTCTAAGAACTAACGAGTTTCCGAAATACCAGCAAATATGTTTTCACCCAATCTTGATGATACTTGGTGGTAATGATGAGTACACAAATCCCACTTGGCTAACCAAATTTTGTTCTTCTAGGTTGAAGCGTTCGTCTACAGTAGCAGTATTTATATTTAGGTTTCCCTCTGTTCTCTCCTATATAAATAGATGGTTTTGGAACTATAAATCCAACATGGTTTTTAGTAGCTCTTTGAAACTTGAAAAAATAAAGGAGTAGTCAGTTTTGTCTCTATGGTTTGTTTCCTCTTCAAGTAGCCCTAGGCACACACTGTAGAAAAGCACTTTCATTGAGAGGGGTTGCCAAGCTTCTAAGAAATAACGAGTTTCCGAAATACCAGCGAATATTTTTTACCCAAACTTGATGATACTTGTTGCTAATGATCAGTACACAAATCCCACTTGGCTCACCAAATTTTGTTCTTCTAGGTTGAAGCGTTCGTCTACCGTAGCAGTTTTTATATTTAGGTTTCCCTCTGTTCTCTCCTATATAGATAGATGAATTTGGAACTCTAAATCCAACATGGTTTGTAGTAGTTCTTTGAAACTTGACAAAATAAAGGCGTTCTCAGTTTTGTCTCCATGGTTTGTTTCCTCTTCAAGTAGCCCTATTCAAAGACTGTGGAAAAGCACTTTCATTGAGAGGGGTTGCAAAGCTTCTAAGAAATTACAAGTTTCCGAAATACCAGCAAATATTTTTTCACCCAATCTTGATGATACTTGATGGTAATGATCAGTACACAAATCCCACTTGGCTCAACAAATTTTGTTCTTCTAGGTTGAAGCGTTCGTCTACAGTAGCAGTTTTTATATTTAGGTTTTACTCTTTTCTCTCATATATAGATAGATGAATTTGGAACTCTAAATCCAACATGTTTTGTAGTAGCTCTTGGAAACTTGACAAAATAAAGGAGTTCTCAGTTTTGACTCTATGATTTGTTTCCTCTTCAAGTAGCCCTAGGCACAGACTGTGGAAAAGCACTTTCATTGAGAGGGGTTGCCAAGCTTCTAAGAAATAACGAGTTTCCAAAATACCAGAAAATATTTTTTCACTAAATCTTGATGATACTTGTTGCTAATGATCAGTACACAAATCCCACTTTGCTCACCAAATTTTGTTCTTCTAGTTTGAAGCGTTCGTCTACAATAGCAGTTTTTATATTTAGGTTTCCCTCTGTTCTCTCCTATATAGATAGATGAATTTGGAACTCTACTTCCAACATGGTTTGTAGTAGCTCTTTGAAACTTGAGAAAATAAAGGAGTTCTCAGTTTTGTCTCTATGGTTTGTTTCCTCTTCAAGTAGCCCTAGGCACAGACTGTGGAAAAGCACTTTCATTGAGAGGGGTTGACAAGCTTCTAAGAAATAACGAGTTTCCGAAATACCATCAAATATTTTTTCACGCAATCTTGATGATACTTGTTGCTAATGATCAGTACACAAATCAAAGCAGGCTCACCAAATTTTGTTCTTCTAATTTGAAGCGCTCGTCTACAGTATCAGTTTTATATTTACGTTTTCCTGTGTTCTCTCCTATATAAATAGATGAATTTGGAAATCTAAATCCAACATGGTTTGTAGTAGCTCTTTGAAACTTGACAAAATAAAGGAATTCTCAGTTTTGTCTCTATGGTTTGTTTCCTCTTCAAGAAGCCCTAGGCACAGACTGTGGAAAAGCACTTTCATTGAGAGGGGTTGCCAAGCTTCTAAGAAACAAAGAGTTTCCCAAATACCAGCAAATATTTTTTCACTAAATCTTGATGATACTTGTTGCTAATGATCAGTACACAAATCCCACTTAGCTCACCAAATTTTGTTCTTCTAGTTTAAAGCGTTTGTCTACAATAGCAGTTTTTATATTTAGGTTTCCCTCTATTCTCTCCTATATAGATAGATGAATTTGGAACTCTAAATCCAACATGGTTTGTAGTAGCTCTATGAAACTTGACAAAATAAAGGAGTTCTCAGTTCTGTCTCTATGGTTTGTTTCCTCTTCAAGTAGCCCTAGGCACAGACTGTGGAAAAGCACTTTCATTGAGAGGGGTTGCCAAGATTCTAAGAAATTACGAGTTTCCGAAATACCAGCAAATATTTTTTCACCCATTCTTGATGATACTTGGTGGTAATGATCAGTATACAAATCCCACTTGGCTCACCAAATTTTGTTCTTCTAAGTTGAAGCGTTCGTTTACAGTAGCAGTTTTTATATTTAGGTTTCCCTCTGTTCTCTCCTTTTTAGATAGATGAATTTGGAACTCTAAATCCAACATGGTTTGTAGTAGCTCTTTGAAACTTGACAAAATAAAGGAGTTCTCAGTTTTTTCTCTATGGTTTGTTTCCTCTCCAAGTAGTTCTAGGAACACACTGTGGAAAAGCACTTTCATTGAGATGGGTTGCCAAGCTTCTAAGAACTAACGAGTTTCCGAAATACCAGCAAATATTTTTTCACCCAATCTGGATGATACTTGGTTGTAATGATCAGTACATAAATCCCACTTGGCTCACCAAATTTTGTTCTTCTAAGTTGAAGCGTTCGTTTACAGTAGCAGTTTTTATATTTAGGTTTCCCTCTGTTCTCTCCTATTTAGATAGATGAATTTGGAACTCTAAATCCAACATGGTATGTAGTAGCTCTATGAAACTTGACAAAATAAAGGAGTTCTCAGTTTTGTCTCTATGGTTTGTTTCCTCTTCATGTAGCCCTAGGCACAGACTGTGGAAAAGCACTTTAATTGAGAGGGGTTGCCAAGCTTCTAAGAAATAACGAGTTTCCGAAATACCAGCAAATATTTTTTCACCCAATCATGATGATACTTGTTACTAATGATCAGTACACAAATCCCACTTGGCTCACCAAATTTTGTTCTTCTGGTTTGAATCTTTCATCTACAGTAGCAGTTTTTATATTTAGGTTTCACTCTGTTCTCTCCTATGTAGATAGATGAATTTGTAACTCTAAATCCAACATGGTTTGTAGTAGCTCTTTGAAATTTGACAAAATAAAGTAGTAGTTAGTTTTATCTCTATGGTTTGTTTAATCTTCAAGGAGCCCTAGGCACAGACTGTGGAAAACCGCTTTCATTGAGAGGAGCTGGCAAGCTTCTAAGAACTAACGAGTTTCCGAAATACCAGCAAATATTTTTTCACCCAATCTTGATGATACTTGGGGGTAATGATCAGTACACAAATCCCACTTGGCTCACCAAATTTTGTTCTTCTAGGTTGAAGCGTTCGTCTACAGTAGCAGTTTTTATATTTAGGTTTCACTCTGTTCTTTCATATATAGATAGATGAATTTGGAACTTTAAATCCAACATGGTTTGTAGTAGCTCTTTGAAACTTGAAAAAATAAAGGAGTTCTCAGTTTTGTCTCTATGGTTTGTTTCCTCTTCAATTAGACCTAGGCACAGACTGTGGAAAAGCACTTTCATTGAGATGGGTTGCCAAGCTTCTAAGAACTAACGAGTTTCCGAAATACCAGCAAATATGTTTTCAACCAATCTTGATGATACTTGGTGGTAATGATGAGTACACAAATCCCACTTGGCTAACCAAATTTTGTTCTTCTAGGTTGAAGCGTTCGTCTACAGTAGCAGTATTTATATTTAGGTTTCCCTCTGTTCTCTCCTATATAAATAGATGGTTTTGGAACTATAAATCCAACATGGTTTTTAGTAGCTCTTTGAAACTTGAAAAAATAAAGGAGTAGTCAGTTTTGTCTCTATGGTTAGTTTCCTCTTCAAGTAGCCCTAGGCACACACTGTAGAAAAGCACTTTCATTGAGAGGGGTTGCCAAGCTTCTAAGAAATAACGAGTTTCCGAAATACCAGCGAATATTTTTTACCCAAACTTGATGATACTTGTTGCTAATGATCAGTACACAAATCCCACTTGGCTCACCAAATTTTGTTCTTCTAGGTTGAAGCGTTCGTCTACCGTAGCAGTTTTTATATTTAGGTTTCCCTCTGTTCTCTCCTATATAGATAGATGAATTTGGAACTCTAAATCCAACATGGTTTGTAGTAGTTCTTTGAAACTTGACAAAATAAAGGCGTTCTCAGTTTTGTCTCCATGGTTTGTTTCCTCTTCAAGTAGCCCTATTCAAAGACTGTGGAAAAGCACTTTCATTGAGAGGGGTTGCAAAGCTTCTAAGAAATTACAAGTTTCCGAAATACCAGCAAATATTTTTTCACCCAATCTTGATGATACTTGATGGTAATGATCAGTACACAAATCCCACTTGGCTCAACAAATTTTGTTCTTCTAGGTTGAAGCGTTCGTCTACAGTAGCAGTTTTTATATTTAGGTTTTACTCTTTTCTCTCATATATAGATAGATGAATTTGGAACTCTAAATCCAACATGTTTTGTAGTAGCTCTTGGAAACTTGACAAAATAAAGGAGTTCTCAGTTTTGACTCTATGATTTGTTTCCTCTTCAAGTAGCCCTAGGCACAGACTGTGGAAAAGCACTTTCATTGAGAGGGGTTGCCAAGCTTCTAAGAAATAACGAGTTTCCAAAATACCAGAAAATATTTTTTCACTAAATCTTGATGATACTTGTTGCTAATGATCAGTACACAAATCCCACTTTGCTCACCAAATTTTGTTCTTCTAGTTTGAAGCGTTCGTCTACAATAGCAGTTTTTATATTTAGGTTTCCCTCTGTTCTCTCCTATATAGATAGATGAATTTGGAACTCTACTTCCAACATGGTTTGTAGTAGCTCTTTGAAACTTGAGAAAATAAAGGAGTTCTCAGTTTTGTCTCTATGGTTTGTTTCCTCTTCAAGTAGCCCTAGGCACAGACTGTGGAAAAGCACTTTCATTGAGAGGGTTTGACAAGCTTCTAAGAAATAACGAGTTTCCGAAATACCATCAAATATTTTTTCACGCAATCTTGATGATACTTGTTGCTAATGATCAGTACACAAATCCCAGCAGGCTCACCAAATTTTGTTCTTCTAATTTGAAGCGCTCGTCTACAGTAGCAGTTTTATATTTACGTTTTCCTGTGTTCTCTCCTATATAAATAGATGAATTTGGAAATCTAAATCCAACATGGTTTGTAGTAGCTCTTTGAAACTTGACAAAATAAAGGAATTCTCAGTTTTGTCTCTATGGTTTGTTTCCTCTTCAAGAAGCCCTAGGCACAGACTGTGGAAAAGCACTTTCATTGAGAGGGGTTGCCAAGCTTCTAAGAAACAACGAGTTTCCCAAATACCAGCAAATATTTTTTCACTAAATCTTGATGATACTTGTTGCTAATGATCAGTACACAAATCCCACTTAGCTCACCAAATTTTGTTCTTCTAGTTTAAAGCGTTTGTCTACAATAGCAGTTTTTATATTTAGGTTTCCCTCTATTCTCTCCTATATAGATAGATGAATTTGGAACTCTAAATCCAACATGGTTTGTAGTAGCTCTATGAAACTTGACAAAATAAAGGAGTTCTCAGTTCTGTCTCTATGGTTTGTTTCCTCTTCAAGTAGCCCTAGGCACAGACTGTGGAAAAGCACTTTCATTGAGAGGGGTTGCAAAGATTCTAAGAAATTACGAGTTTCCGAAATACCAGCAAATATTTTTTCACCCAATCTTGATGATACTTGGTGGTAATGATCAGTATACAAATCCCACTTGGCTCACCAAATTTTGTTCTTCTAAGTTGAAGCGTTCGTTTACAGTAGCAGTTTTTATATTTAGGTTTCCCTCTGTTCTCTCCTATTTAGATAGATGAATTTGGAACTCTAAATCCAACATGGTTTGTAGTAGCTCTTTGAAACTTGACAAAATAAAGGAGTTCTCAGTTTTTTCTCTATGGTTTGTTTCCTCTCCAAGTAGTTCTAGGAACACACTGTGGAAAAGCACTTTCATTGAGATGGGTTGCCAAGCTTCTAAGAACTAACGAGTTTCCGAAATACCAGCAAATATTTTTTCACCCAATCTGGATGATACTTGGTTGTAATGATCAGTACATAAATCCCACTTGGCTCACCAAATTTTGTTCTTCTAGGTTGAAGCATTTGTCTATAGTGGCAGTTTTTATATTTAGGTTTCACTCTATTCTCTCATATATAGATAGATGAATTTGGAACTCTAAATCCAACATGGTTTGTAGTAGCTCTATGAAACTTGACAAAATAAAGGAGTTCTCAGCTTTGTCTCTATGGTTTGTTTCCTCTTCAAGTAGCCCTAGGCACAGACTGTGGAAAAGCACTTTAATTGAGAGGGCTTGCCAAGCTTCTAAGAAATAACGAGTTTCCGAAATACCAGCAAATATTTTTTCACCCAATCTTGATGATACTTGTTGCTAATGATCAGTACACAAATCCCACTTGGCTCACCAAATTTTGTTCTTCTGGTTTGAATCTTTCGTCTACAGTAGCAGTTTTTATATTTAGGTTTCACTCTGTTCTCTCCTATGTAGATAGATGAATTTGTAACTCTACATCCAACATGGTTTGTAGTAGCTCTTTGAAATTTGACATAATAAAGTAGTAGTCAGTTTTATCTCTATGGTTTGTTTAATCTTCAAGGAGCCCTAGGCACAGACTGTGGAAAAGGACTTTCATTGAGAGGAGTTGGCAAGCTTCTAAGAACTACCGAGTTTCCGAAATACCAGCAAATATTTTTTCACCCAATCTTGATGATACTTGGTGGTAATGATCAGTACACAAATCCCACTTGGCTCACCAAATTTTGTTCTTCTAGGTTGAAGCGTTCGTCTACAGTAGCAGTTTTTATATTTAGGTTTCACTCTGTTCTCTCATATATAGATAGATGAATCTAAATCCAACATGGTTTGTAGTAGCTCTTTGAAACTTGAAAAAATAAAGGAGTTCTCAGTTTTGTCTCTATGGTTTGTTTCCTCTTCAATTAGCCCTAGGCACAGACTGTGGAAAAGCACTTTCATTGAGATGGGTTGCCAAGCTTCTAAGAACTAACGAGTTTCCGAAATACAGCAAATATTTTTTCACCCAATCTTGATGATACTTGGTGGTAATGATGAGTACACAAATCCCACTTGGCTAACCAAATTTTGTTCTTCTAGGTTGAAGCGTTCGTCTACAGTAGCAGTATATATATTTAGGTTTCCCTCTGTTCTCTCCTATATAAATAGATGGTTTTGGAACTCTAAATCCAACATGGTTTTTAGTAGCTCTTTGAAACTTGAAAAAATAACGGAGTAGTCAGTTTTGTCTCTATGGTTTGTTTCCTCTTCAAGTAGCCCTAGGCACACACTGTAGAAAAGCACTTTCATTGAGAGGGGTTGCCAAGCTTCTAAGAAATAACGAGTTTCCGAAATACCAGCAAATATTTTTACCCAAACTTGATGATACTTGATGGTAATGATCAGTACACAAATCCCACTTGGCTCAACAAATTTTGTTCTTCTAGGTTGAAGCGTTCGTCTACAGTAGCAGTTTTTATATTTAGGTTTTACTCTTTTCTCTCATATATAGATAGATGAATTTGGAACTCTAAATCCAACATGTTTTGTAGTAGCTCTTGGAAACTTGACAAAATAAAGGAGTTCTCAGTTTTGACTCTATGATTTGTTTCCTCTTCAAGTAGCCCTAGGCACAGACTGTGGAAAAGCACTTTCATTGAGAGGGGTTGCCAAGCTTCTAAGAAATAACGAGTTTCCAAAATACCAGAAAATATTTTTTCACTAAATCTTGATGATACTTGTTGCTAATGATCAGTACACAAATCCCACTTTGCTCACCAAATTTTGTTCTTCTAGTTTGAAGCGTTCGTCTACAATAGCAGTTTTTATATTTAGGTTTCCCTCTGTTCTCTCCTATATAGATAGATGAATTTGGAACTCTACTTCCAACATGGTTTGTAGTAGCTCTTTGAAACTTGAGAAAATAAAGGAGTTCTCAGTTTTGTCTCTATGGTTTGTTTCCTCTTCAAGTAGCCCTAGGCACAGACTGTGGAAAAGCACTTTCATTGAGAGGGGTTGACAAGCTTCTAAGAAATAACGAGTTTCCGAAATACCATCAAATATTTTTTCACGCAATCTTGATGATACTTGTTGCTAATGATCAGTACACAAATCCCAGCAGGCTCACCAAATTTTGTTCTTCTAATTTGAAGCGCTCGTCTACAGTAGCAGTTTTATATTTACGTTTTCCTGTGTTCTCTCCTATATAAATAGATGAATTTGGAAATCTAAATCCAACATGGTTTGTAGTAGCTCTTTGAAACTTGACAAAATAAAGGAATTCTCAGTTTTGTCTCTATGGTTTGTTTCCTCTTCAAGAAGCCCTAGGCACAGACTGTGGAAAAGCACTTTCATTGAGAGGGGTTGCCAAGCTTCTAAGAAACAACGAGTTTCCCAAATACCAGCAAATATTTTTTCACTAAATCTTGATGATACTTGTTGCTAATGATCAGTACACAAATCCCACTTAGCTCACCAAATTTTGTTCTTCTAGTTTAAAGCGTTTGTCTACAATAGCAGTTTTTATATTTAGGTTTCCCTCTATTCTCTCCTATATAGATAGATGAATTTGGAACTCTAAATCCAACATGGTTTGTAGTAGCTCTATGAAACTTGACAAAATAAAGGAGTTCTCAGTTCTGTCTCTATGGTTTGTTTCCTCTTCAAGTAGCCCTAGGCACAGACTGTGGAAAAGCACTTTCATTGAGAGGGTTGCAAAGATTCTAAGAAATTACGAGTTTCCGAAATACCAGCAAATATTTTTTCACCCAATCTTGATGATACTTGGTGGTAATGATCAGTATACAAATCCCACTTGGCTCACCAAATTTTGTTCTTCTAAGTTGAAGCGTTCGTTTACAGTAGCAGTTTTTATATTTAGGTTTCCCTCTGTTCTCTCCTATTTAGATAGATGAATTTGGAACTCTAAATCCAACATGGTTTGTAGTAGCTCTTTGAAACTTGACAAAATAAAGGAGTTCTCAGTTTTTTCTCTATGGTTTGTTTCCTCTCCAAGTAGTTCTAGGAACACACTGTGGAAAAGCACTTTCATTGAGATGGGTTGCCAAGCTTCTAAGAACTAACGAGTTTCCGAAATACCAGCAAATATTTTTTCACCCAATCTGGATGATACTTGGTTGTAATGATCAGTACATAAATCCCACTTGGCTCACCAAATTTTGTTCTTCTAGGTTGAAGCATTTGTCTATAGTGGCAGTTTTTATATTTAGGTTTCACTCTATTCTCTCATATATAGATAGATGAATTTGGAACTCTAAATCCAACATGGTTTCTAGTAGCTCTATGAAACTTGACAAAATAAAGGAGTTCTCAGCTTTGTCTCTATGGTTTGTTTCCTCTTCAAGTAGCCCTAGGCACAGACTGTGGAAAAGCACTTTAATTGAGAGGGCTTGCCAAGCTTCTAAGAAATAACGAGTTTCCGAAATACCAGCAAATATTTTTTCACCCAATCTTGATGATACTTGTTGCTAATGATCAGTACACAAATCCCACTTGGCTCACCAAATTTTGTTCTTCTGGTTTGAATCTTTCGTCTACAGTAGCAGTTTTTATATTTAGGTTTCACTCTGTTCTCTCCTATGTAGATAGATGAATTTGTAACTCTACATCCAACATGGTTTGTAGTAGCTCTTTGAAATTTGACATAATAAAGTAGTAGTCAGTTTTATCTCTATGGTTTGTTTAATCTTCAAGGAGCCCTAGGCACAGACTGTGGAAAAGGACTTTCATTGAGAGGAGTTGGCAAGCTTCTAAGAACTACCGAGTTTCCGAAATACCAGCAAATATTTTTTCACCCAATCTTGATGATACTTGGTGGTAATGATCAGTACACAAATCCCACTTGGCTCACCAAATTTTGTTCTTCTAAGTTGAAGCGTTCGTCTACAGTAGCAGTTTTTATATTTAGGTTTCCCTCTGTTCTCTCCCATATAGATAGATGAATTTGGAAATCTAAATCCAACATGGTTTGTAGTAGCTCTTTGAAACTTGACAAAATAAAGGAGTTCTCAGTTTTGTCTCTATGGTTTGTTTCCTCTTCAAGTAGCCCTAGGCACAGACTGTGGAAAAGCACTTTCATTGAGAGGTGTTGCCAAGCTTCTAAGAAATTACGAGTTTCCGAAATACCAGCAAATATTTTTTCACCCAATCTTGATGATACTTGGTGCTAATGATCAGTACTCAAATCCCACTTGGCTTACCAAATTTTGTTCTTCTAAGTTGAAGCGTTCGTCTACATTAGCAGTTTTTATATTTAGTTTTCCCTCTGTTCTCTCCTATATAGAAAGATGAATTTGGAACTCTAAATACAACATGGTTTGTAGTAGCTCTTTGAAACTTGACAAAATAAAGGAGTTCTCAGTTTTGTCGCTATGGTTTGTTACCTCTTCAAGTAGCCCTAGGCACAGACTGTGGAAAAGCACTTTAAATGAGAGGGGTTCCCAAGCTTCTAAGAAATAACGAGTTTCCGAAATACCAGCAAATATTTTTTCACCCAATCTTGATGATACTTGGTGGTAATGATCAGTACACAAATCCCACTTGGCTCACCAAATTTTGTTCTTCTAGGTTGAAGCGTTCGTCTAAAGTAGCAGTTTTTATATTTAGGTTTCACTCTGTTCTCTCATATATAGATAGATGAATTTGGAACTCTAAATCCAACATGGTATGTAGAAGCTCTTTGAAACTTGACAAAATAAAGGAGTTCTCAGTTTTGTCTCTATGGTTTGTTTCCTCTTAAAGTAGCCCTATGCACAGACAGTGGAAAGCACTTGCATTGAGATGGGTTGCCAAGCTTCTAAGAAATAACGAGTTTCCGAAATACCAGCAAATATTTTTTCACCCAAGCTTGATGATACTTGGAGCTAATGATCAGTACACAAATCCCACTTGGCTCACCAAATTTTGTTCTTCTATTTTGAAGCGTTCGTCTACCGTAGCAGTTTTTATATTTAGGTTTCCCTTTGTTCTCTCGTATTTAGATAGATGAATTTGAAACTCTAAATCCAACATGGTTTGTAGTAGCTCTTTGAAACTTGACAAAATAAAGGAGTTCTCAGTTTTGTCTCTATGGTTTGTTTCCTCTTCAAGTAGCCCTAGGCACAGACTGTGGAAAGCAATTTCATTGAGAGGGGTTGCCAAGCTTCTAAGAAATAACGAGTTTCCGAAATACCAGCAAATATTTTTTCACCCAATCTTGATGATACTTGGTGGTAATGATCAGTACACAAATCCCACTTGGCTCACCAAATTTTGTTCTTCTAGGTTGAAGCGTTCGTCTACAGTAGCAGTTTTTATATTTAGGTTTCCCTCTGTTCTCTCCCATATAGATAGATGAATTTGGAACTCTAAATCCAACATGGTTTTTAGTAGCTCTTTGAAACTTGACAAAATAAAGGAGTTCTCAATTTTGTCTCTATGGTTTGTTTCCTCTTCAAGTAGCCCTAGGCACAGACTGTGGAAAAGCACTTTAATTGAGAGGGGTTCCCAAGCTTCTAAGAAATAACGAGTTTCCGAAATACCAGCAAATATTTTTTCACCCAATCTTGATGATACTCGGTGGTAATGATCAATACACAAATCCCTCTTGGCTCACCAAATTTTGTTCTTCTAGGTTGAAGCGTTCGTCTACAGTAGCAGTTTTTATATTTAGGTTTCCCTCTGTTCTCTCCTATATAGATAGATGAATTTGGAACTCTAAATCCAACATGGCTTGTAGTAGCTCTTTGAAACTTCACAAAATAAAGGAGTTCTCAGTTTTGTCACTATGGTTTGTTTCTTCTTAAAGTAGCCCTAGGCACATACTGTGGAAAGCACTTTCATTGAGATGGGTTGCCAAGCTTCTAAGAAATAACGAGTTTCCGAAATACCAGCAAATATTTTTTCACACAATCTAGTTGATACTTGGTGGTAATGATCAGTACACAAATCCCACTTGGCTTACCAAATTTTGTTCTTCTAGGTTGAAGCGTTCGTCTACAGTAGCAGTTTTTATATTTAAGTTTCCCTCGGTTCTCTCCTATATAGATGAATTTGGAACTCTAAATCCAACATGGTTTGTAGTAGCTCTTTGAAACTTGACAAAATAAAGGAGTTCTCAGTTTTGTCTCTATGGTTTGTTTCCTCTTCATGTAGCCTAGGCACAGACTGTGGAAAAGCACTTTCATTGAGAGAGGTTGCCAAGCTTCTAAGAAATTACGAGTTTCCGAAATACCAGCAAATATTTTTTCACCCAATCTTGATGATACTTGGAGCTAATGATCAGTACACAAATCCCACTTGGCTCACCAAATTTTGTTCTTCTAGGTTGAAGCGTTCGTCTACAGTAGCAGTTTTTATATTTAGGTTTCCCTCTGTTCTCTCCTATATAGAAAGATGAATTTGGAACTCTAAATCCAACATGGTTTGTAGTAGCTCTTTGAAACTTGACAAAATAAAGGAGTTCTCAGTTTTGTCTCTATGGTTTGTTTCCTCTTCAAGTAGCCCTAGGCACAGACTGTGGAAAAGCACTTTCATTGAGAGGGGTTGCCAAGCTTCTAAGAAATAACGACTTTCGAAATAACAGCAAATATTTTTTCACCCAAATTTGATGATTCTTGGTGGTAATGATCAGTACACAAATTCCACTTGACTCACCAAAATTTGTTCTTCTAGGTTGAAGCGTTCGTCTACAGTAGCAGTTTTTATATTTAGGTTTCCCTCTGTTCTCTCCCATATAGATAGATGAATTTGGAAATCTAAATCCAACATGGTTTGTAGTAGCTCTTTGAAACTTGACAAAATAAAGGAGTTCTCAGTTTTGTCTCTATGGTTTGTTTCCTCTTCAAGTAGCCCTAGGCACAGACTGTGGAAAAGCACTTTCATTGAGAGGTGTTGCCAAGCTTCTAAGAAATTACGAGTTTCCGAAATACCAGCAAATATTTTTTCACCCAAACTTGATGATACTTGGTGCTAATGATCAGTACTCAAATCCCACTTGGCTTACCAAATTTTGTTCTTCTAAGTTGAAGCGTTCGTCTACATTAGCAGTTTTTATATTTAGTTTTCCCTCTGTTCTCTCCTATATAGAAAGATGAATTTGGAACTCTAAATCCAACATGGTTTGTAGTAGCTCTTTGAAACTTGACAAAATAAAGGAGTTCTCAGTTTTGTCGCTATGGTTTGTTACCTCTTCAAGTAGCCCTAGGCACAGACTGTGGAAAAGCACTTTAAATGAGAGGGGTTCCCAAGCTTCTAAGAAATAACGAGTTTCCGAAATACCAGCAAATATTTTTTCACCCAATCTTGATGATACTTGGTGGTAATGATCAGTACACAAATCCCACTTGGCTCACCAAATTTTGTTCTTCTAGGTTGAAGCGTTCGTCTAAAGTAGCAGTTTTTATATTTAGGTTTCACTCTGTTCTCTCATATATAGATAGATGAATTTGGAACTCTAAATCCAACATGGTTTGTAGTAGCTCTTTGAAACTTGACAAAATAAAGGAGTTCTCAGTTTTGTCTCTATGGTTTGTTTCCTCTTCAAGTAGCCCTAGGCACAGACTGTGGAAAAGCACTTTCATTGAGAGGGGTTGCCAAGCTTATAAGAAATAACGAGTTTACGAAATACCAGCAAATATTTTTTCACCCTAATTTGATGATTCTTGGTGGTAACGATCAGTACACAAATCCCACTTGGCTCACGAAATTTTGTACTTCTAGATTGAAGCTTTCGTCTACAGTAGCAGTTTTTATATTTAGGTTTCCCTCTGTTCTCTCCTATATAGATAGATGAATTTGGAACTCTAAATCCAACATGGTATGTAGAAGCTCTTTGAAACTTGACAAAATAAAGGAGTTCTCAGTTTTGTCTCTATGGTTTGTTTCCTCTTAAAGTAGCCCTATGCACAGACAGTGGAAAGCACTTGCATTGAGATGGGTTGCCAAGCTTCTAAGAAATAACGAGTTTCCGAAATACCAGCAAATATTTTTTCACCCAATCTAGATGATACTTGGTGGTAATGATCAGTACACAAATCCCACTTTGCTCACCAAATTTTGTTCTTCTATTTTGAAGCGTTCGTCTACCGTAGCAGTTTTTATATTTAGGTTTCCCTTTGTTCTCTCGTATTTAGATAGATGAATTTGAAACTCTAAATCCAACATGGTTTGTAGTAGCTCTTTGAAACTTGACAAAATAAAGGAGTTCTCAGTTTTGTCTCTATGGTTTGTTTCCTCTTCAAGTAGCCCTAGGCACAGACTGTGGAAAGCACTTTCATTGAGAGGGGTTGCCAAGCTTCTAAGAAATAACGAGTTTCCGAAATACCAGCAAATATTTTTTCACCCAATCTTGATGATACTTGGTGGTAATGATCAGTACACAAATCCCACTTGGCTCACCAAATTTTGTTCTTCTAGGTTGAAGCGTTCGTCTACAGTAGCAGTTTTTATATTTAGGTTTCCCTCTGTTCTCTCCCATATAGATAGATGAATTTGGAACTCTAAATCCAACATGGTTTGTAGTAGCTCTTTGAAACTTGACAAAATAAAGGAGTTCTCAGTTTTGTCTCTATGGTTTGTTTCCTCTTCAAGTAGCCCTAGGCACAGACTGTGGAAAAGCACTTTCATTGAGAGGTGTTGCCAAGCTTCTAAGAAATTACGAGTTTCCGAAATACCAGCAAATATTTTTTCACCCAATCTTGATGATACTTGGTGCTAATGATCAGTACACAAATCCCACTTGGCTCACCAAATTTTGTTCTTCTAAGTTGAAGCGTTCGTCTACAGTAGCAGTTTTTATATTTAGGTTTCCCTCTGTTCTCTCCTATATAGAAAGATGAATTTGGAACTCTAAATCCAACATGGTTTGTAGTAGCTCTTTGAAACTTGACAAAATAAAGGAGTTCTCAGTTTTGTCGCTATGGTTTGTTTCCTCTTAAAGTAGCCCTAGGCACAGACTGTGGAAAAGCACTTTCATTGAGATGGGTTGCCAAGCTTCTAAGAAATAACGAGTTTCCGAAATACCAGCAAATATTTTTTACACAATCTAGTTGATACTTGGTGGTAATTATCAGTACACAAATCCCACTTGGCTCACCAAATTTTGTTCTTCTAGGTTGAAGCGTTCGTCTACAGTAGCAGTTTTTATATTTAGGTTTCTCTCTGTTCTCTCCTATATAGATAGATGAATTTGGAACTCTAAATCCAACATGGTTTGTAGTAGCTCTTTGAAACTTGACAAAATAAAAAAGGTCTCAGATTTGTCTCTATGGTTTGTTTCCTCTTCAAGTAGCCGTAGGCACAGACTGTGGGAAAGCACTTTCATTGACAGGGGTTGCCAAGCTTCTAAGAAATAACGAGTGTCCGAAATACCAGCAAATATTTTTTCACCCAATCTTGATGATACTTGGTGGTAATGATCAGTACACAAATCCCACTTGGCTTACCAAATTTTGTTCTTCTAGGTTGAAGCGTTCGTCTACAGTAGCAGTTTTTATATTTAGGTTTCCCTCGATTCTCTGATATATAGATAGATGAATTTGGAACTCTAAATCCAACATGGTTTGTAGTACATCTTTGAAACTTGACAGAATAAAGGAGTTCTCAGTTTTGTCTCTATGGTTTGTTTCCTCTTCAAGTAGCCCTAGGCACAGACTGTGGAAAGCACTTTCATTGAGAGGGGTTGCCAAGCTTCTACGAAATAACGTGTTTCCGAAATACCAGCAAATATTTTTTCACCCAATCTTGATAATACTTGGTGGTAATGATCAGTACACAAATCCCACTTGGCTCACCAAATTTTGTTCTTCTAGGTTGAAGCTTTCGTCTACAGTAGCAGTTTTTATATTTAGGTTTCCCTCTGTTCTCTCCTATATAGATAGATGAATTTGGAACTCTAAATCCAACATGGTTTGTAGTAGCTCTTTGAAACTTGACAAAATAAAGGAGTTCTCAGTTTTGTCTCTATGGTTTGTTTCCTCTTAAAGTAGACCTAGGCACAGACTGTGGAAATCACTTTCATTGAGATGGGTTGCCAAGCTTCTAAGAAATAACGAGTTTCCGAAATACCAGCAAATATTTTTTCACCCAATCTTGATGATACTTGGTGGTAATGATCAGTACACAAATCCCACTTGGCTTACCAAATTTTGTTCTTCTAGGTTGAAGTGTTCGTCTACAGTAGCAGTTTTTATATTTAAGTTTCCCTCGGTTCTCTCCTACATAGATAGATGAATTTGGAACTCTAAATCCAACATGGTTTGTAGTAGCTCTTTGAAACTTGACAAATAAAGGAGTTCTCAGTTTTGTCTCTATGGTTTGTTTCCTCTTCAAGTACCCCTAGGCACAGACTGTGGAAAAGCACTTTCATTGAGAGGGGTTGCCAAGCTTCTACGAAATAACGAGTTTCCGAAATACCAGCAAATATTTTTTCACCCAATCTTGATGATACTTGGAGCTAATGATCAGTACACAAATCCCACTTGGCTCACCAAATTTTGTTCTTCTAGGTTGAAGCGTTCGTCTACAGTAGCAGTTTTTATATGTTGGTTTCCCTCTGTTCTCTCCTATATAGAAAGATGAATTTGGAACTCTAAATCCAACATGGTTTGTAGTAGCTTTTTGAAACTTGACAAAATAAAGGAGTTCTCAGTTTTGTCTCTATGGTTTGTTTCCTCTTCAATTAGCCCTAGGCACAGACTGTGAAAAAGCACTTTATTGAGAGGGGTTGCCAAGCTTCTAAGAAATAACGAGTTTCGAAATAACAGCAAATATTTTTTCACCCAAATTTGATGATTCTTGGTGGTAATGATCAGTACACAAATCCCACTTGGCTCACGAAATTTTGTTCTTCTAGTTTGAAGCTTTCGTCTACAGTAGCAGTTTTTATATTGAGGTTTCCCTTTGTTCTCTCGTATTTAGATAGATGAATTTGGAAATCTAAATCCAACATGGTTTGTAGTAGCTCTTTGAAACTTGACAAAATAAAGGAGTTCTCAGTTTTGTCTCTATGGTTTTTTTCCTCTTCAAGTAGCCCTAGGCACAGACTGTGGAAAGCACTTTCATTGAGAGGGGTTGCCAAGCTTCTAAGAAATAACGAGTTTCCGAAATACCAGCAAATATTTTTTCACCCAATCTTGATGATACTTGGTGGTAATGATCAGTACACAAATCCCACTTGGCTCACCAAATTTTGTTCTTCTAGGTTGAAGCGTTCGTCTACAGTAGCAGTTTTTATATTTAGGTTTCCCTCTGTTCTCTCCCATATAGATAGATGAATTTGGAACTCTAAATCCAACATGGTTTGTAGTAGCTCTTTGAAACTTGACAAAATAAAGGAGTTCTCAGTTTTGTCTCTATGGTTTGTTTCCTCTTCAAGTAGCCCTAGGCCCAGACTCTGGAAAAGCACTTTCATTGAGAGGGGTTGCCAAGCTTTTAAGACATAAAGAGTTTCGAAATACCAGCAGATTTTTTTTCACCCAATCTTGATGATACTTGGAGCTAATGATCAGTACACAAATCCCACCTGGCTCACCAAATTTTGTTCTTCTACTTTGAAGCTTTCGTCTACAGTAGCAGTTTTTATATTTAGGTTTCCCTTTGTTTTCTCGTATTTAGATAGATGAATTTGGAAATCTAAATCCAACATGGTTTGTAGTAGCTCTTTGAAACTTGACAAAATAAAGGAGTTCTCAGTTTTGTCTTTATGGTTTGTTTCCTCTTCAAGTAGCCCTAGGCACAGACTGTGGAAAGCACTTTCATTGAGAGGGGTTGCCAAGCTTCTAAGAAATAACGAGTTTCCGAAATACCAGCAAATATTTTTTCACCCAATCTTGATGATACTTGGTGGTAATGATCAGTACACAAATCCCACTTGGCTCACCAAATTTTGTTCTTCTAGGTTGAAGCGTTCGTCTACAGTAGCAGTTTTTATATTTACATTTCCCTCTGTTCTCTCCCATATAGATAGATGAATTTGGAACTCTAAATCCAACATGGTTTGAGGTAGCTCTTTGAAACTTGACAAAATAAAGGAGTTCTCAGTTTTGTCTCTATGGTTTGTTTCCTCTTAAAGTAGCCCTAGGCACAGACTGTGGAAAGCACTTTCATTGAGATGGGTTGCCAAGCTTCTAAGAAATAACGAGTTTCCGAAATACCAGCAAATATTTTTTCACACAATCTAGTTGATACTTGGTGGTAATGATCAGTACACAAATCCCACTTGGCTCACCAAATTTTGTTCTTCTAGGTTGAAGCGTTCGTCTACAGTAGCAGTTTTTATATTTAGGTTTCCCTCGATTCTCTGATATATAGATAGATGAATTTGGAACTCTAAATCCAACATGGTTTGTAGTAGCTCTTTGAAACTTGACAAAATAAAGGAGTTCTCAGATTTGTCTCTATGGCTTGTTTCCTCTTCAAGTAGCCCTAGGCGCAGACTGTGGAAAAGCACTTTCATTGAGAGGGGTTGCCAAGCTTCTAAGAAATAACGAGTTTCCGAAATAACAGCAAATATTTTTTCACCCAATCTTGATGATACTTGGTGGTAATGATCAGTACACAAATCCCACTTGGCTTACCAAATTTTGTTCTTCTAAGTTGAAGCGTTCGTCTACAGTAGCAGTTTTTATATGTTGGTTTCCCTCTGTTCTCTCCTATATAGAAAGATGAATTTGGAACTCTAAATCCAACATGGTTTGTAGTAGCTTTTTGAAACTTGACAAAATAAAGGAGTTCTCAGTTTTGTCTCTATGGTTTGTTTCCTCTTCAAGTAGCCCTAGGCACAGACTGTGGAAAGCACTTTCATTGAGAGGGGTTGCCAAGCTTCTAAGAAATAACGAGTTTCCGAAATACCAGCAAATATTTTTTCACCCAATCTTGATGATACTTGGTGGTAATGATCAGTACACAAATCCCACTTGGCTCACCAAATTTTGTTCTTCTAGGTTGAAGCGTTCGTCTACAGTAGCAGTTTTTATATTTAGGTTTCCCTCTGTTCTCTCCCATATAGATAGATGAATTTGGAAATCTAAATCCAACATGGTTTGTAGTAGCTCTTTGCAACTTGACAAAATAAAGGAGTTCTCAGTTTTGTCTCTATGGTTTGTTTCCTCTTCAAGTAGCCCTAGGCCCAGACTGTGGAAAAGCACTTTCATTGAGAGGGGTTGCCAAGCTTCTAAGACATAAAGAGTTTCGAAATACCAGCAGATTTTTTTTCACCCAATCTTGATGATACTTGGAGCTAATGATCAGTACAAAAATCCAACTTGGCTCACGAAATTTTGTTCTTCTACTTTGAAGCTTTCGTCTACAGTAGCAGTTTTTATATTTAGGTTTCCCTTTGTTCTCTCGTATTTAGATAGATGAATTTGGAAATCTAAATCCAACATGGTTTGAGGTAGCTCTTTGAAACTTGACAAAATAAAGGAGTTCTCAGTTTTGTCTCTATGGTTTGTTTCCTCTTAAAGTAGCCCTAGGCACAGACTGTGGAAAGCACTTTCATTGAGATGGGTTGCCAAGCTTCTAAGAAATAACGAGTTTCCGAAATACCAGCAAATATTTTTTCACACAATCTAGTTGATACTTGGTGGTAATGATCAGTACACAAATCCCACTTGGCTCACCAAATTTTGTTCTTCTAGGTTGAAGCGTTCGTCTACAGTAGCAGTTTTTATATTTAGGTTTCCCTCGATTCTCTGATATATAGATAGATGAATTTGGAACTCTAAATCCAACATGGTTTGTAGTAGCTCTTTGAAACTTGACAAAATAAAGGAGTTCTCAGATTTGTCTCTATGGCTTGTTTCCTCTTCAAGTAGCCCTAGGCGCAGACTGTGGAAAAGCACTTTCATTGAGAGGGGTTGCCAAGCTTCTAAGAAATAACGAGTTTCCGAAATAACAGCAAATATTTTTTCACCCAATCTTGATGATACTTGGTGGTAATGATCAGTACACAAATCCCACTTGGCTTACCAAATTTTGTTCTTCTAAGTTGAAGCGTTCGTCTACAGTAGGAGTTTTTATATTTAGGTTTCCCTCTGTTCTCTACTATATAGATAGATGAATTTGGAACTCTAAATCCAACATGGTTTGTAGTAGCTCTCTGAAACTTGACAAAATAATGGAGTTCTCAGATTTGTCTCAATGGTTTGCTTCCTCTTTACATAGCCCTAGCCACAGACTGTGGAAAATCATTTTCATTGAGAGGGTTTGCCAAGCTTCTAAAAAATAACGAGTTTCCGAAATACCAGCAAATATTTTTTCACCCAATTTTGATGATACTTGGTGGTAATGATCATTACACAAATCCCACTTGGCTCACCAAATTTTGTTCTTCTAGGTTGAAGCGTTTGTCTACAGTAGCAGTTTTTATATTTAGGTTTCCCTCTGTTCTCTCCCATATAGATAGATGAATTTGGAACTCTAAATCCAACATGGTTTGTAGTAGCTCTTTGAAACTTGACAAAATAAAGGAGTTCTCAGTTTTGTCTCTATGGTTTGTTTCCTCTTCAAGTAGCCCTAGGCACAGACTGTGGAAAAGCACTTTCATTGAGAGGGGTTGCCAAGCTTCTAAGAAATTACGAGTTTCCGAAATACCAGCAAATATTTTTTAACCCAATCTTGATGATTCTTGGAGCTAATGATCAGTACACAAATCCCACTTGGCTCACCAAATTTTGTTCTTCTAGGTTGAAGCGTTCGTCTACAGTAGCAGTTTTTATATTTAGGTTTCCCTCTGTTCTCTCCTATATAGAAAGATGAATTTGGAACTCTAAATCCAACATGGTTTGTAGTAGCTTTTTGAAACTTGACAAAATAAAGGAGTTCTCAGTTTTGTCTCTATGGTTTGTTTCCTCTTCAAGTAGCCCTAGGCACAGACTGTGGAAAAGCACTTTCATTGAGAGGGGTTGCCAAGCTTCTAAGAAATAACAAGTTTTGAAATAACAGCAAATATTTTTCACCCAAATTTGATGATTCTTGGTGGTAATGATCAGTACACAAATCCCACTTGGCTCACGAAATTTTGTTCTTCTAGTTTGAAGCTTTCGTCTACAGTAGCAGTTTTTATATTTAGGTTTCCCTTTGTTCTCTCGTATTTAGATAGATGAATTTGGAAATCTAAATCCAACATGGATTGTAGTAGCTCTTTGAAACTTGACAAAATAAAGGAGGTCTCAGATTTGTCTCTATGGTTTGTTTCCTCTTCAAGTAGCCGTAGGCACAGACTGTGGGAAAGCACTTTCATTGAGAGGGGTTGCCAAGCTTCTAAGAAATAACGAGTGTCCGAAATACCAGCAAATATTTTTTCACCCAATCTTGATGATACTTGGTGGGAATGATCTGTACACAAATTCTACTTGGCTCACCAAATTTTGTTCTTCTAGGTTGAAGCGTTCGTCTACAGTAGCAGTTTTTATATTTAGGTTTCCCTCGATTCTCTGATATATAGATAGATGAATTTGGAACTCTAAATCCAACATGGTTTGTAGTACATCTTTGAAACTTGACAGAATAAAGGAGTTCTCAGTTTTGTCTCTATTGTTTGTTTCCTCTTCAAGTAGCCCTAGGCACAGACTGTGGAAAGCACTTTCATTGAGAGGGGTTGCCAAGCTTCTACGAAATAACGAGTTTCCGAAATACCAGCAAATATTTTTTCACCCAATCTTGATAATACTTGGTGGTAATGATCAGTACACAAATCCCACTTGGCTCACCAAATTTTGTTCTTCTAGGTTGAAGCTTTCGTCTACAGTAGCAGTTTTTATATTTAGGTTTCCCTCTGTTCTCTCCTATATAGATAGATGAATTTGGAACTCTAAATCCAACATGGTTTGTAGTAGCTCTTTGAAACTTGACAAAATAAAGGAGTTCTCAGTTTTGTCTCTATGGTTTGTTTCCTCTTAAAGTAGACCTAGGCACAGACTGTGGAAATCACTTTCATTGAGATGGGTTGCCAAGCTTCTAAGAAATAACGAGTTTCCGAAATACCAGCAAATATTTTTTCACCCAATCTTGATGATACTTGGTGGTAATGATCAGTACACAAATCCCACTTGGCTTACCAAATTTTGTTCTTCTAGGTTGAAGTGTTCGTCTACAGTAGCAGTTTTTATATTTAAGTTTCCCTCGGTTCTCTCCTACATAGATAGATGAATTTGGAACTCTAAATCCAACATGGTTTGTAGTAGCTCTTTGAAACTTGACAAATAAAGGAGTTCTCAGTTTTGTCTCTATGGTTTGTTTCCTCTTCAAGTACCCCTAGGCACAGACTGTGGAAAAGCACTTTCATTGAGAGGGGTTGCCAAGCTTCTAAGAAATTACGAGTTTCCGAAATACCAGCAAATATTTTTTCACCCAATCTTGATGATACTTGGAGCTAATGATCAGTACACAAATCCCACTTGGCTCACCAAATTTTGTTCTTCTAGGTTGAAGCGTTCGTCTACAGTAGCAGTTTTTATATGTTGGTTTCCCTCTGTTCTCTCCTATATAGAAAGATGAATTTGGAACTCTAAATCCAACATGGTTTGTAGTAGCTTTTTGAAACTTGACAAAATAAAGGAGTTCTCAGTTTTGTCTCTATGGTTTGTTTCCTCTTCAAGTAGCCCTAGGCACAGACTGTGGAAAGCACTTTCATTGAGAGGGGTTGCCAAGCTTCTAAGAAATAACGAGTTTCCGAAATACCAGCAAATATTTTTTCACCCAATCTTGATGATACTTGGTGGTAATGATCAGTACACAAATCCCACTTGGCTCACCAAATTTTGTTCTTCTAGGTTGAAGCGTTCGTCTACAGTAGCAGTTTTTATATTTAGGTTTCCCTCTGTTCTCTCCCATATAGATAGATGAATTTGGAACTCTAAATCCAACATGGTTTGTAGTAGCTCTTTGCAACTTGACAAAATAAAGGAGTTCTCAGTTTTGTCTCTATGGTTTGTTTCCTCTTCAAGTAGCCCTAGGCCCAGACTGTGGAAAAGCACTTTCATTGAGAGGGGTTGCCAAGCTTCTAAGACATAAAGAGTTTCGAAATACCAGCAGATTTTTTTTCACCCAATCTTGATGATACTTGGAGCTAATGATCAGTACAAAAATCCAACTTGGCTCACGAAATTTTGTTCTTCTACTTTGAAGCTTTCGTCTACAGTAGCAGTTTTTATATTTAGGTTTCCCTTTGTTCTCTCGTATTTAGATAGATGAATTTGGAAATCTAAATCCAACATGGTTTGAGGTAGCTCTTTGAAACTTGACAAAATAAAGGAGTTCTCAGTTTTGTCTCTATGGTTTGTTTCCTCTTAAAGTAGCCCTAGGCACAGACTGTGGAAAGCACTTTCATTGAGATGGGTTGCCAAGCTTCTAAGAAATAACGAGTTTCCGAAATACCAGCAAATATTTTTTCACACAATCTAGTTGATACTTGGTGGTAATGATCAGTACACAAATCCCACTTGGCTCACCAAATTTTGTTCTTCTAGGTTGAAGCGTTCGTCTACAGTAGCAGTTTTTATATTTAGGTTTCCCTCGATTCTCTGATATATAGATAGATGAATTTGGAACTCTAAATCCAACATGGTTTGTAGTAGCTCTTTGAAACTTGACAAAATAAAGGAGTTCTCAGATTTGTCTCTATGGCTTGTTTCCTCTTCAAGTAGCCCTAGGCGCAGACTGTGGAAAAGCACTTTCATTGAGAGGGGTTGCCAAGCTTCTAAGAAATAACGAGTTTCCGAAATAACAGCAAATATTTTTTCACCCAATCTTGATGATACTTGGTGGTAATGATCAGTACACAAATCCCACTTGGCTTACCAAATTTTGTTCTTCTAAGTTGAAGCGTTCGTCTACAGTAGGAGTTTTTATATTTAGGTTTCCCTCTGTTCTCTACTATATAGATAGATGAATTTGGAACTCTAAATCCAACATGGTTTGTAGTAGCTCTCTGAAACTTGACAAAATAATGGAGTTCTCAGATTTGTCTCAATGGTTTGCTTCCTCTTTACATAGCCCTAGCCACAGACTGTGGAAAATCATTTTCATTGAGAGGGTTTGCCAAGCTTCTAAAAAATAACGAGTTTCCGAAATACCAGCAAATATTTTTTCACCCAATCTTGATGATACTTGGTGGTAATGATCATTACACAAATCCCACTTGGCTCACCAAATTTTGTTCTTCTAGGTTGAAGCGTTTGTCTACAGTAGCAGTTTTTATATTTAGGTTTCCCTCTGTTCTCTCCCATATAGATAGATGAATTTGGAACTCTAAATCCAACATGGTTTGTAGTAGCTCTTTGAAACTTGACAAAATAAAGGAGTTCTCAGTTTTGTCTCTATGGTTTGTTTCCTCTTCAAGTAGCCCTAGGCACAGACTGTGGAAAAGCACTTTCATTGAGAGGGGTTGCCAAGCTTCTAAGAAATTACGAGTTTCCGAAATACCAGCAAATATTTTTTAACCCAATCTTGATGATACTTGGAGCTAATGATCAGTACACAAATCCCACTTGGCTCACCAAATTTTGTTCTTCTAGGTTGAAGCGTTCGTCTACAGTAGCAGTTTTTATATTTAGGTTTCCCTCTGTTCTCTCCTATATAGAAAGATGAATTTGGAACTCTAAATCCAACATGGTTTGTAGTAGCTTTTTGAAACTTGACAAAATAAAGGAGTTCTCAGTTTTGTCTCTATGGTTTGTTTCCTCTTCAAGTAGCCCTAGGCACAGACTGTGGAAAAGCACTTTCATTGAGAGGGGTTGCCAAGCTTCTAAGAAATAACAAGTTTTGAAATAACAGCAAATATTTTTCACCCAAATTTGATGATTCTTGGTGGTAATGATCAGTACACAAATCCCACTTGGCTCACGAAATTTTGTTCTTCTAGTTTGAAGCTTTCGTCTACAGTAGCAGTTTTTATATTTAGGTTTCCCTTTGTTCTCTCGTATTTAGATAGATGAATTTGGAAATCTAAATCCAACATGGATTGTAGTAGCTCTTTGAAACTTGACAAAATAAAGGAGGTCTCAGATTTGTCTCTATGGTTTGTTTCCTCTTCAAGTAGCCGTAGGCACAGACTGTGGGAAAGCACTTTCATTGAGAGGGGTTGCCAAGCTTCTAAGAAATAACGAGTGTCCGAAATACCAGCAAATATTTTTTCACCCAATCTTGATGATACTTGGTGGGAATGATCTGTACACAAATTCTACTTGGCTCACCAAATTTTGTTCTTCTAGGTTGAAGCGTTCGTCTACAGTAGCAGTTTTTATATTTAGGTTTCCCTCGATTCTCTGATATATAGATAGATGAATTTGGAACTCTAAATCCAACATGGTTTGTAGTACATCTTTGAAACTTGACAGAATAAAGGAGTTCTCAGTTTTGTCTCTATGGTTTGTTTCCTCTTCAAGTAGCCCTAGGCACAGACTGTGGAAAGCACTTTCATTGAGAGGGGTTGCCAAGCTTCTACGAAATAACGAGTTTCCGAAATACCAGCAAATATTTTTTCACCCAATCTTGATAATACTTGGTGGTAATGATCAGTACACAAATCCCACTTGGCTCACCAAATTTTGTTCTTCTAGGTTGAAGCTTTCGTCTACAGTAGCAGTTTTTATATTTAGGTTTCCCTCTGTTCTCTCCTATATAGATAGATGAATTTGGAACTCTAAATCCAACATGGTTTGTAGTAGCTCTTTGAAACTTGACAAAATAAAGGAGTTCTCAGTTTTGTCTCTATGGTTTGTTTCCTCTTAAAGTAGACCTAGGCACAGACTGTGGAAATCACTTTCATTGAGATGGGTTGCCAAGCTTCTAAGAAATAACGAGTTTCCGAAATACCAGCAAATATTTTTTCACCCAATCTTGATGATACTTGGTGGTAATGATCAGTACACAAATCCCACTTGTCTTACCAAATTTTGTTCTTCTAGGTTGAAGTGTTCGTCTACAGTAGCAGTTTTTATATTTAAGTTTCCCTCGGTTCTCTCCTACATAGATAGATGAATTTGGAACTCTAAATCCAACATGGTTTGTAGTAGCTCTTTGAAACTTGACAAATAAAGGAGTTCTCAGTTTTGTCTCTATGGTTTGTTTCCTCTTCAAGTACCCCTAGGCACAGACTGTGGAAAAGCACTTTCATTGAGAGGGGTTGCCAAGCTTCTAAGAAATTACGAGTTTCCGAAATACCAGCAAATATTTTTTCACCCAATCTTGATGATACTTGGAGCTAATGATCAGTACACAAATCCCACTTGGCTCACCAAATTTTGTTCTTCTAGGTTGAAGCGTTCGTCTACAGTAGCAGTTTTTATATGTTGGTTTCCCTCTGTTCTCTCCTATATAGAAAGATGAATTTGGAACTCTAAATCCAACATGGTTTGTAGTAGCTTTTTGAAACTTGACAAAATAAAGGAGTTCTCAGTTTTGTCTCTATGGTTTGTTTCCTCTTCAAGTAGCCCTAGGCACAGACTGTGGAAAGCACTTTCATTGAGAGGGGTTGCCAAGCTTCTAAGAAATAACGAGTTTCCGAAATACCAGCAAATATTTTTTCACCCAATCTTGATGATACTTGGTGGTAATGATCAGTACACAAATCCCACTTGGCTCACCAAATTTTGTTCTTCTAGGTTGAAGCGTTCGTCTACAGTAGCAGTTTTTATATTTAGGTTTCCCTCTGTTCTCTCCCATATAGATAGATGAATTTGGAACTCTAAATCCAACATGGTTTGTAGTAGATCTTTGCAACTTGACAAAATAAAGGAGTTCTCAGTTTTGTCTCTATGGTTTGTTTCCTCTTCAAGTAGCCCTAGGCACAGACTGTGGAAAAGCACTTTCATTGAGAGGGGTTGCCAAGCTTCTAAGACATAAAGAGTTTCGAAATACCAGCAGATTTTTTTTCACCCAATCTTGATGATACTTGGAGCTAATGATCAGTACACAAATCCAACTTGGCTCACGAAATTTTGTTCTTCTAGTTTGAAGCTTTCGTCTACAGTAGCAGTTTTAATATTTAGGTTTCCCTTTGTTCTCTCGTATTTAGATAGATGAATTTGGAAATCTAAATCCAACATGGTTTGTAGTAGCTCTTTGAAACTTGACAAAATAAAGGAGTTCTCAGTTTTGTCTTTATGGTTTGTTTCCTCTTCAAGTAGCCCTAGGCACAGACTGTGGAAAGCACTTTCATTGAGATGGGTTGCCAAGCTTCTAAGAAATAACGAGTTTCCGAAATACCAGCAAATATTTTTTCACACAATCTAGTTGATACTTGGTGGTAATGATCAGTACACAAATCCCACTTGGCTCACCAAATTTTGTTCTTCTAGGTTGAAGCGTTCGTCTACAGTAGCAGTTTTTATATTTAGGTTTCCCTCGATTCTCTGATATATAGATAGATGAATTTGGAACTCTAAATCCAACATGGTTTGTAGTAGCTCTTTGAAACTTGACAAAATAAAGGAGTTCTCAGATTTGTCTCTATGGCTTGTTTCCTCTTCAAGTAGCCCTAGGCGCAGACTGTGGAAAAGCACTTTCATTGAGAGGGGTTGCCAAGCTTCTAAGAAATAACGAGTTTCCGAAATACCAGCAAATATTTTTTCACCCAATCTTGATGATACGTGGTGGTAATGATCAGTACACAAATCCCACTTGGCTTACCAAATTTTGTTCTTCTAGGTTGAAGCGTTCGTCTACAGTAGGAGTTTTTATATTTAGGTTTCCCTCTGTTCTCTACTATATAGATAGATGAATTTGGAACTCTAAATCCAACATGGTTTGTAGTAGCTCTTTGAAACTTGACAAAATAATGGAGTTCTCAGATTTGTCTCTATGGTTTGCTTCCTCTTCACATAGCCCTAGCCACAGACTGTGGAAAATCATTTTCATTGAGAGGGTTTGCCAAGCTTCTAAGAAATAACGAGTTTCCGAAATACCAGCAAATATTTTTTCACCCAATCTTGATGATACTTGGTGGTAATGATCAGTACACAAATTCCACTTGGCTCACCAAATTTTGTTCTTCTAGGTTGAAGCGTTCGTCTACAGTAGCAGTTTTTATATTTAGGTTTCCCTCGATTCTCTGATATATAGATAGATGAATTTGGAACTCTAAATCCAACATGGTTTGTAGTACATCTTTGAAACTTGACAAAATAAAGGAGTTCTCAGTTTTGTCTCTATGGTTTGTTTCCTCTTCAAGTAGCCCTAGGCACAGACTGTGGAAAGCACTTTCATTGAGAGGGGTTGCCAAGCTTCTACGAAATAACGTGTTTCTGAAACACAAGCAAATATTTTTTCACCCAATCTTGATAATACTTGGTGGTAATGATCACTACACAAATCCCACATGGCTCACCAAATTTTGTTCTTCTAGGTTGAAGCGTTCGTCTACAGTAGCAGTTTTTATATTTAGGTTTCCCTCTGTTCTCTCCCATATAGATAGATGAATTTGGAACTCTAAATCCAACATGGTTTGTAGTAGCTCTTTGAAACTTGACAAAATAAAGGAGTTCTCAGTTTTGTCTCTATGGTTTGTTTCCTCTTCAAGTAGCCCTAGGCACAGACTGTGGAAAAGCACTTTCATTGAGAGGGGTTGCCAAGCTTCTAAGAAATAAAGAGTTTCGAAATACCAGCAGATTTTTTTCACCCAATCTTGATGATACTTGGAGCTAATGATGAGTAAACAAATCCCACTTGGCTCAACAAATTTTGTTCTTCTAGGTTGAAGCGTTCGTCTACAGTAGCAGTTTTTATATTTCGGTTTCCCTCTGTTCTCTCCTATATAGAAAGATGAATTTGGAACTCTAAATCCAACATGGTTTGTAGTAGCTCTTTGAAACTTTACAAAATAAAGGAGTTCTCAGTTTTGTCTCTATGGTTTGTTTCCTCTTCAAGTAGCCCTAGGCACAGACTGTGGAAATGCACTTTCATTGAGAGGGGTTGCCAAGCTTCTAAGAAATAGCGAGATTCGAAATAACAGCAAATATTTTTTCACCCAAAATTGATGATTCTTGGTGGTAATGATCAGTACACAAATCCCACTTGGCTCACCAAATTTTGTTCTTCTTGGTTGAAGCGTTCGTCTACAGTAGCAGTTTTTATATTTAGGTTTCCCTCTGTTCTCTCCCATATAGATAGATGAATTTGGAACTCTAAATCCAACATGGTTTGTAGTAGCTCTTTGAAACTTGACAAAATAAAGGAGTTCTCAGTTTTGTCTCTATGGTTTGTTTCCTCTTAAAGTAGCCCTAGGCACAGACTGTGGAAAGCACTTTCATTGAGATGGGTTGCCAAGCTTCTAAGAAATAACGAGTTTCGAAATACCAGCAAATATTTTTTCACCCAATCTTGATGATACTTGGTGGTAATGATCAGTACACAAATCCCACATGGCTCACCAAATTTTGTTCTTCTAGGTTGAAGCTTTCGTCTACAGTAGCAGTTTTTATATTTAGGTTTCCCTCGAGTCTCTGATATATAGATAGATGAATTTGGAACTCTAAATCCAACATGGTTTGTAGTACATTTTTGAAACTGGACAAAATAAAGGAGTTCTCTGTTTTGTCTCTATGGTTTGTTTCCTCTTCAAGTAGCCCTAGGCACAGACTGTGGAAAGCACTTTCACTGAGAGGGGTTGCCAAGCTTCTACGAAATAACGAGTTTCCGAAATACCAGCAAATATTTTTTCACCCAATCTTGATAATACTTGGTGGTAATGATCAGTACACAAATCCCACATGGCTCACGAAATTTTGTTCTTCTAGGTTGAAGCTTTCGTCTACAGTGGCAGTTTTTATATTTAGGTTTCACTCTGTTGTCTCCTATATAGATAGATGAATTTGGAACTCTAAATCCAACATGGTTTGTAGTAGCTCTTTGAAACTTGACAAAATAAAGGAGTTCTCAGTTTTGTCTCTATGGTTTGTTTCCTCTTAAATAGACCTAGGCACAGACTGTGGAAATCACTTTCATTGAGATGGGTTGCCAAGCTTCTAAGAAATAACGAGTTTCCGAAATACCAGCAAACATTTTTTCACCCAATCTTGATGATACTTGGTGGTAATGATCAGTACACAAATCCCACTTGGCTTACCAAATTTTGTTCTTCTAGGTTGAAGCGTTCGTCTACAGTAGCAGTTTTTATATTTAAGTTTCCCTCGGTTCTCTCCTATATAGATAGATGAATTTGGAACTCTAAATCCAACATTGTTTGTAGTAGCTCTTTGAAACTTGACAAAATAAAGGAGTTCTCAGTTTTGGCTCTATGGTTTGTTTCCTCTTCAAGTAGCCCTAGGCACAAACTGTGGAAAAGCACTTTCATTTAGAGGGGTTGCCAAGCTTCTAAGAATTTACGAGTTTCCGAAATACCAGCAAATATTTTTTCACCCAATCTTGATGATAGTTGGAGCTAATGATCAGTACACAAATCCCACTTGGCTCACCAAATTTTGTTCTTCTTGGTTGAAGCGTTCGTCTACAGTAGCAGTTTTTATATTTCGGTTTCCCTCTGTTCTCTCCTATATAGAAAGATGAATTTGGAACTCTAAATCCAACATGGTTTGTAGTAGCTCTTTGAAACTTTACAAAATAAAGGAGTTCTCAGTTTTGTCTCTATGGTTTGTTTCCTCTTCAAGTAGCCCTAGGCACAGACTGTGGAAATGCACTTTCATTGAGAGGGGTTGCCAAGCTTCTAAGAAATAGCGAGATTCGAAATAACAGCAAATATTTTTTCACCCAAAATTGATGATTCTTGGTGGTAATGATCAGTACACAAATCCCACTTGGCTCACCAAATTTTGTTCTTCTTGGTTGAAGCGTTCGTCTACACTAGCAGTTTTTATATTTAGGTTTCCCTCTGTTCTCTCCCATATAGATAGATGAATTTGGAACTCTAAATCCAACATGGTTTGTAGTAGCTCTTTGAAACTTGACAAAATAAAGGAGTTCTCAGTTTTGTCTCTATGGTTTGTTTCCTCTTAAAGTAGCCCTAGGCACAGACTGTGGAAAGCACTTTCATTGAGATGGGTTGCCAAGCTTCTAAGAAATAACGAGTTTCCGAAATACCAGCAAATATTTTTTCACACAATCTAGTTGATACTTGGTGGTAATGATCAGTACACAAATCCCACTTGGCTCACCAAATTTTGTTCTTCTAGGTTGAAGCGTTCGTCTACAGTAGCAGTTTTTATATTTAGGTTTCCCTCGATTCTCTGATATATAGATAGATGAATTTGGAACTCTAAATCCAACATGGTTTGTAGTAGCTCTTTGAAACTTGACAAAATAAAGGAGTTCTCAGATTTGTCTCTATGGTTTGTTTCCTCTTCAAGTAGCCCTAGGCACAGACTGTGGAAAGCACTTTCATTGAGAGGGGTTGCCAAGCTTCTACGAAATAACGAGTTTCTGAAATACCAGCAAATATTTTTTCACCCAATCTTGATAATACTTGGTGGTAATGATCAGTACACAAATCCCACATGGCTCACCAAATTTTGTTCTTCTAGGTTGAAGCTTTCGTCTACAGTAGCAGTATTTATATTTAGGTTTCCCTCTGTTCTCTCCTATATAGATAGATGAATTTGGAACTCTAAATCCAACATGGTTTGCAGTAGCTCTTTGAAACTTGACAAAATAAAGGAGTTCTCAGTTTTGTCTCTATGGTTTGTTTCCTCTTAAAGTAGACCTAGGCACAGACTGTGGAAATCACTTTCATTGAGATGGGTTGCCAAGCTTCTAAGAAATAACGAGTTTCCGAAATACCAGCAAATATTTTTTAACCCAATCTTGATGATACTTTGTGGTAATGATCAGTACACAAATCCCACTTGGCATACCAAATTTTGTTCTTCTAGGTTGAAGCGTTCGTCTACAGTAGCAGTTTTTATATTTAAGTTTCCCTCGGTTCTCTCCTATATAGATAGATGAATTTGGAACTCTAAGTCCAACATGGTTTGTAGTAGCTCTTTGAAACTTGACAAAATAAAGGAGTTCTCAGATTTGTCTCTATGGTTTGTTTCCTCTTCAAGTAGCCCTAGGCACAGACTGTGGAAAAGCACTTTCATTGAGAGGGGTTGCCAAGCTTCTAAGAAATAGCGAGATTCAAACTAACAGCAAATATTTTTTCACCCAAATTTGATGATTCTTGGTGGTAATGATCAGTACACAAATCCCACTTGGCTCACGAAATTTTGTTCTTCTAGTTTGAAGCTTTCGTCTACAGTAGCAGTTTTTATATTTAGGTTTCCCTTTGTTCTCTCGTATTTAGATAGATGAATTTGGAAATCTAAATCCAACATGGTTTGTAGTAGCTCTTTGAAACTTGACAAAATAAAGGAGTTCTCAGTTTTGTCTCTATGGTTTGTTTCCTCTTCAAGTAGCCCTAGGCACAGACTGTGGAAAAGCACTTTCATTGAGAGGTGTTGCCAACCTTCTAAGAAATTACGAGTTTCTGAAATACCAGCAAATATTTTTTCACCCAATCTTGATGATACTTGGTGCTAATGATCAGTACACAAATCCCACTTGGCTCACCAAATTTTGTTCTTCTAAGTTGAAGCGTTCGTCTACAGTAGCAGTTTTTATTTTTAGGTTTCCCTCTGTTCTCTCCTATATAGAAAGATGAATTTGGAACTATAAATCCAACATGGTTTGTAGTAGCTCTTTGAAACTTGACAAAATAAAGGAGTTCTCAGTTTTGTCGCTATGGTTTGTTTCCTCTTCAAGTAGCCCTAGGCACAGACTGTGGATAAGCACTTTAATAGAGAGGTGTTCCCAAGCTTCTAAGAAATAACGAGTTTCCGAAATACCAGCAAATATTTTTTCACCCAATCTTGATGATACTTGGTCGTAATGATCAGTACACAAATCCCACTTGGCTCACCAAATTTTGTTCTTCTAGGTTGAAGCGTTCGTCTACAGTAGCAGTTTTTATATTTAGGTTTCCCTCGATTCTCTGATATATAGATAGATGAATTTGGAACTCTAAATCCAACATGGTTTGTAGTACATCTTTGAAACTTGACAAAATAAAGGAGTTCTCAGTTTTGTCTCTATGGTTTGTTTCCTCTTCAAGTAGCCCTAGGCACAGACTGTGGAAAGCACTTTCATGAGAGGGGTTGCCAATCTTCTACGAAATAACGAGTTTCTGAAATACCAGCAAATATTTTTTCACCCAATCTTGATAAGACTTGGTGGTAATGATCAGTACACAAATCCCACTTGGCTCACCAAATTTTGTTCTTCTAGGTTGAAGCTTTCGTGTACAGTAGCAGTTTTTATATTTAGGTTTCCCTCTGTTCTCTCCTATATAGATAGATGAATTTGGAACTCTAAATCCAACATGGTTTGTAGTAGCTCTTTGAAACTTGACAAAATAAAGGAGTTCTCAGTTTTGTCTCTATGGTTTGTTTCCTCTTAAAGTAGACCTAGGCACAGACTGTGGAAATCACTTTCATTGAGATGGGTTGCCAAGCTTCTAAGAAATAACGAGTTTCCGAAATACCAGCAAATATTTTTTCACCCAATCTTGATGATACTTGGTGGTAATGATCAGTACACAAACCCACTTGGCTTACCAAATTTTGTTCTTCTAGGTTGAAGCGTTCGTCTACAGTAGCAGTTTTTATATTTAAGTTTCCCTCGGTTCTCTCCTATATAGATAGATGAATTTGGAACTCTAAATCCAACATGGTTTGTAGTAGCTCTTTGAAACTTGACAAAATAAAGGAGTTCTCAGTTTTGTCTCTATGGTTTGTTTCCTCTTAAAGTATCCCTAGGCACAGACTGTGGAAAGCACTTTCATTGAGATGGGTTGCCAAGCTACTAAGAAATAACGAGTTTCCGAAATACCAGCAAATATTTTTTCACACAATCTTGTTGATACTTGGTGGTAATGATCAGTACACAAATCCCACATGGCTCACCAAATTTTGGTCTTCTAGGTTGAAGCGTTCGTCTACAGTAGCAGTTTTTATATTTAGGTTTCTCTCTGTTCTCTCCTATAAAGATAGATGAATTTGGAACTCTAAATCCAACATGGTTTGTAGTAGCTCTTTGAAACTCGTCAAAATAAAGGAGTTCTCAGATTTGTCTCTATGTTTTGTTTTCTCTTCAAAAAGCCCTAGGCACAGACTGTGGAAAACCACTTTCATTGAGAGGGGTTGCCAAGCTTATAAAAAAAAACGAGTTTCCGAAATACCAGCAAATATTTTTTCACCCAATCTTGATGATACTTGGTGGTAAAGATCAGTACACAAATCCCACTTGGCTTACCAAAATTTCTTTTTCTAGGTTGAAGCGTTCGTCTACAGTAGCAGTTTTTATATTTAGGTTTCCCTCTGTTCTCTCCTATATTGATAGATGAATTTGGAACTCTAAATCCAACATGCTTTGTAGTAGCTCCTTGAAACTTGAAAATAAAGGAGTTCTCAGTTTTGTCTCTATGGTTTGTTTCCTCTTCAAGTAGCCCTAGGCACAGACTGTGGAAGAGCACTTTCATTGAGTGGGGTTGCAAAGCTTCTAAGAAATTACGAGTGTCCAAAATACCAGCAAATATTTTTTAACCCAATCTTGATGATACTTGGTGGTAATGATCAGTACACAAATCCCACTTGGCTTACCAAATTTAGTTCTTCTAGGTTGAAGCGTTCGTCTACAGTAGCAGTTTTTATATTTAGGTTTCCCTCGATTCTCTGATATATAGATAGATGAATTTTAACTCTAAATCCCACATGGATTGTAGTACATCTTTGAAACTTGACAAAATAAAGGAGTTCTCAGTTTTGTCTCTATGGTTTGTTTCCTCTTAAAGTAGCCCTAGGCACAGACTGTGGAAAGCACTTTCATTGAGAGGGGTTGCCAAGCTTCTACGAAATAACGAGTTTCTGAAATACCAGCAAATATTTTTTCACCCAATCTTGATAATACTTGGTGGTAATGATCAGTACACAAATCCCACATGGCTCACCAAATTTTGTTCTTCTAGGTTGAAGCTTTCGTCTACAGTAGCAGTTTTTATATTTAGGTTTCCCTCTGTTCTCTCCTATATAGATAGATGAATTTGGAACTCTAAATCCAACATGGTTTGTAGTAGCTCTTTGAAACTTGACAAAATAAAGGAGTTCTCAGTTTTGTCTCTATGGTTTGTTTCCTCTTCAAGTAGCCCTAGGCACAGACTGTGGAAATCACTTTCATTGAGATGGGTTGCCAAGCTTCTAAGAAATAACGAGTTTCCGAAATACCAGCAAATATTTTTTCACCCAATCTTGATGATACTTGGTGGTAATGATCAGAACACAAATCCCACTTGGCTTACCAAATTTTGTTCTTCTAGGTTGAAGCGTTCGTCTACAGTAGCAGTTTTTATATTTAAGTTTCCCTCGGTTATCCCCTATATAGATAGATGAATTTCTAACTCTATATCCAACATGGTTTGTAGTAGCTCTTTGAAACTTGAAAAAATAAAGGAGTTCTCAGATTTGTCTCTATGGTTTGTTTCCTCTTCAAGTAGCCCTAGGCACAGACTGTGGAAAAGCACTTTCATTGAGAGGGGTTGCCAAGCTTCTAAGAAATAGCGAGATTCGAAATAACAGCAAATATTTTTTCACCCAAATTTGATGATTCTTGGTGGTAATGATCAGTACACAAATCCCACTTGGCTCACGAAATTTTGTTCTTCTAGTGTGAAGCTTTCGTCTACAGTAGCAGTTTTTATATTTAGGTTTCCCTTTGTTCTCTCGTATTTAGATAGATGAATTTGGAAATCTAAATCCAACATGGTTTGTAGTAGCTCTTTGAAACTTGACAAAATAAAGGAGTTCTCAGTTTTGTCTCTATGGTTTGTTTTCTCTTCAAGTAGCCCTAGGCACAGACTGTGGAAAAGCACTTTCATTGAGCGGTCTTGCCAAGCTTCTAAGAAATTACGAGTTTCTGAAATACCAGCAAATATTTTTTCACCCAATCTTGATGATACTTGGTGCTAATGATCAGTACACAAATCCCACTTGGCTCACCAAATTTTGTTCTTCTAAGTTGAAGCGTTCGTCTACAGTAGCAGTTTTTATATTTAGGTTTCCCTCTGTTCTCTCCTATATAGAAAGATGAATTTGGAACTATAAATCCAACATGGTTTCTAGTAGCTCTTTGAAACTTGACAAAATAAAGGAGTTCTCAGTTTTGTCGCTATGGTTTGTTTCCTCTTCAAGTAGCCCTAGGCACAGACTGTGGAAAATCACTTTAATTGAGAGGGGTTCCCAAGCTTCTAAGAAATAACGAGTTTCCGAAATACCAGCAAATATTTTTTCACCCAATCTTGATGATACTTGGTGGTAATGATCAGTACACAAATCCCACTTGGCTCACCAAATTTTGTTCTTCTAGGTTGAAGCGTTCTTCTACAGTAGCAGTTTTTATATTTAGGTTTCCCTCGATTCTCTGATATATAGATAGATGAATTTGGAACTCTAAATCCAACATGGTTTGTAGTACATCTTTGAAACTTGACAAAATAAAGGAGTTCCCAGTTTTGTCTCTATGGTTTGTTTCCTCTTCAAGTAGCCCTAGGCACAGACTGTGGAAAGCACTTTCATTGAGAGGGGTTGCCAAGCTTCTATGAAATAACGAGTTTCTGAAATACCAGCAAATATTTTTTCACCCAATCTTGATAATACTTGGTGGTAATGATCAGTACACAAATCCCTCTTGGCTCACCAAATTTTGTTCTTCTAGGTTGAAGCTTTCGTCTACAGTAGCAGTTTTTATATTTAGGTTTCCCTCTGTTCTCTGCTATATAGATAGATGAATTTGGAACTCTAAATTCAACATGGTTTGTAGTAGCTCTTTGAAACTTGACAAAATAAAGGAGTTCTCAGTTTTGTCTCTATGGTTTGTTTCCTCTTCAAGTAGCCCTAGGCACAGACTGTGGAAAAGCACTTTCATTGAGAGGGGTTGCCAAGCTTCTAAGAAGTAACGAGTTTCCGAAATACCAGCAAATATTTTTTCACCCAATCTTGATGATACTTGGTGGTAATGATCAGTACACAAATCCAACTTGGCTTACCAAATTTTGTTCTTCTAGGTTGAAGCGTTCGTCTACAGTAGCAGTTTTTATATTTAGGTTTTCCTCTGCTCTCTCATATATAAATAGATGAATTTGGAACTCTAAAATCAACATGGTTTGTAGTAGCTCTTTGAAACTTGACAAAATAAAGGAGTTCTCAGTTTTGTCTCTATGGTTTGTTCCCTCTTAAAGTAGCCCTAGGCACAGACTGTGGAAAGCACTTTCATTGAGATGCGTTGCCAAGCTACTAAGAAATAACGAGTTTCCGAAATACCAGCAAATATTTTTTCACACAATCTTTTTGATACTTGGTGGTAATGATCAGTACACAAATCCCACATGGCTCACCAAATTTTGGTCTTCTAGGTTGAAGCGTTCGTCTACAGTAGCAGTTTTTATATTTAGGTTTCTCTCTGTTCTCTCCTATAAAGATAGATGAATTTGGAACTCTAAATCCAACATGGTTTGTAGTAGCTCTTTGAAACTCGTCAAAATAAAGGAGTTCTCAGATTTGTCTCTATGTTTTGTTTTCTCTTCAAAAAGCCCTAGGCACAGACTGTGGAAAGCACTTTCATTGAGAGGGGTTGCAAAGCTTATAAGAAAAAATGAATTTCCGAAATACCAGCAAATATTTTTTCACCCAATCTTGATGATACTAGGTGGTAATGATCAGTACACAAATCCCACTTGGCTTACCAAATTTTGTTCTTCTAGGTTGAAGCGTTCGTCTACAGTAGCAGTTTTTATATTTAGGTTTCCCTCTGTTCTCTCCTATATTGATAGATGAATTTGGAACTCTAAATCCAACATGCTTTGTAGTAGCTCCTTGAAACTTGACAAAATAAAGGAGTTCTCAGTTTTGTCTCTATGGTTTGTTTCCTCTTCAAGTAGCCCTAGGCACAGACTGTGGAAAAGCACTTTCATTGAGAGGGGTTGCCAAGCTTCTAAGAAATTACGAGTTTCCGAAATACCAGCAAATATGTTTTCACCCAATCTTGATGATACTTGGTGGTAATGATCAGTACACAAATCCCACTTGGCTCACCAAATTTTGTTCTTCTAGGTTGAAGCGTTCGTCTACAGTAGCAGTTTTTATATTTAGGTTCATTAGTTCTCTCCTATATAGATAGATGAATTTGGAACTCTAAATCCAACATGGTTTGTAG
>NW_027514993.1:0-41420 GCF_048772815.1 Callospermophilus lateralis | reverse complement strand
ACTTGACAAAATAAAGGAGTTCTCAGTTTTGTCTCTATGGTTTGTTTCCTCTTCAAGTAGCCCAAGGCCCAGACTGTGGAAAGCACTTTCATTGAGATGGGTTGCCAAGCTTCTAAGAAATAACGAGTTTCCGAAATACCAGCAAATATTATTTCACCCAATCTTGTTGATACTTGGTGGTAATGATCAGTATACAAATCCCACTTGGCTCACCAAATTTTGTTCTTCTTGGTTGAAGCGTTCGTCTACAGTAGTAGTTTTTATATTTAGGTTTCTCTCTGTTCTCTCCTATATAGATAGATGAATTTGGAACTCTAAATCCAACATGGTTTGTAGTAGCTCTTTGAAACTTGACAAAATAAAGGAGGTCTCAGATTTGTCTCTATGGTTTGTTTCCTCTTCAAGTATCCATAGGCACAGACTGTGGGAAAGCACTTTCATTGAGAGGGGTTGCCAAGCTTCTAAGAAATAACGAGTTTCCGAAATACCAGCAAATATTTTTTCACACAATCTTGTTGAAACTTGGTGGCAATGATCAGTACACAAATCCCACTTGGCTCACGAAATTTTGTTCTTCTAGTTTGATGCTTTCGTCTACAGTAGCAGTTTTTATATTTAGGTTTCCCTTTGTTCTCTCATATATAGATAGATGAATTTGGAACTCTAAATCCATCATGGTTTGTAGTAGCTCTTTGAAACTTGACAAAATAAAGGAGTTCTCAGATTTGCCTCTATGGTTTGTTTCCTCTTCAAGTAGCCCTAGGCACAGACTGTGAAAAAGCACTTTCATTGAGAGGGGTTGCCAAGCTTCTAAGAAATAACGAGTTTCCGAAATACCAGCAAATATTTTTTCACCCAATCTTGATGATACTTGTTGTTAATGATCAGTACACATATCCCACTTGGCTCACCACATTTAGTTTTTCTAGGTTGAAGCGTTAGTGTACAGTAGCAGTTTTTATATTTAGGTTTCCCTCTGTTCTCTCCTATACAGATAGATGAATTTGGAACTCTAAATCCAACATGGTTTGTAGTAGCTCTTTGAAACTTGACAAAATAAAGGAGGTCTCAGATTTGTCTCTATGGTTTGTTTCCTCTTCAAGTAGCCGTAGTCACAGACTGTGGGAAAGCACTTTCATTGAGAGGGGTTGCCAAGCTTCTAAGAAATAACGAGTTTCGAAATACCAGCAAATATTTTTTCACCCAAATTTGATGATTCTTGGTGGTAATGATCAGTACACAAATCCCACTTGGCTCACGAAATTTTGTTCTTCTAGGTTGAAGCGTTCGTCTACAGTAGCAGTTTTTATATTTAAGTTTTCCTCGGTTCTCTCCTATATAGATAGATGAATTTGGAACTCTAAATCCAACATGGTTTGTAGTAGCTCTTTGAAACTTGACAAAATAAAGGAGTTCTCCGATTTTTCTCTATGGTTTGTTTCCTCTTCAAGTAGCCCTAGGCACAGACTTTGGAAAAGCACTTTCATTGAGAGGGGTTGCCAAGCTTCTAAGAAATAACGAGTTTCCGAAATACCAGCAAATATTTTTTCACCCAATCTTGATGATACTTGGAGCTAATGATGAGTACACAAATCCCACTTGGCTCACCAAATTTTGTTCTTCTTGGTTGACGCGTTCGTCTACAGTAGCAGTTTTTATATTTAGGTTTCTCTCTGTTCTCTCCTATATAGAAAGATGAATTTGGAAATCTAAATCCAACATGGTTTGTAGTAGCTCTTTGAAACTTGACAAAATAAAGGAGTTCTCAGTTTTGTCTCTATGGTTTGTTTCCTCTTCAAGTAGCCCTAGGCACAGACTGTGGAAAGCACTTTCATTGAGATGGGTTGCCAAGCTTCTAAGAAATAACGAGTTTCCGAAATACCAGCAAATATTTTTTCACACAATCTTGTTGAAACTTGGTGGCAATGATCAGTACACGAAACCCACTAGGCTCACGAAATTTTGTTCTTCTAGTTTGAAGCTTTCGTCTACAGTAGCAGTTTTTATATTTAGGTTTCCCTTTGTTCTCTCATATATAGATAGATGAATTTGGAACTCTAAATCCAACATGGTTTTTAGTAGCTCTTTGAAACTTGACAAAATAAAGGAGTTTTCAGATTTGTCTCTATGGTTTGTTTCCTCTTCAAGTAGCCGTAGGCACAGACTGTGGAAAAGCACTTTCATTGAGAGGGGTTGCCAAGCTTCTAAGAAATAACGAGTTTCCGAAATACCAACAAATATTTTTTCACACAATCTTGATGATACTTGTTGCTAATGATCAGTACAATATCCCACTTGACTCACCATATTTAGTTCTTCTAGGTTGAAGCGTTCGTGTACAGTAGCAGTTTTTATATTTAGGTTTCCCTCTGTTCTCTCCTATACAGATAGATGAATTTGGAACTCTAAATCCAACATGGTTTGTAGTAGGTCTTTGAAACTTGACAAAATAAAGGAGTTCTGAGTTTTGTCTCTATGGTTTGTTTCCTCTTCAGGTAGCCCTAGGCACAGACTGTGGAAAAGCACTTTCATTGAGAGGGGTTGCCAAGCTTCTAAGAAATTACGAGTTTCCGAAATACCAGCAAATATTTTTTCACCCAATCTTCATGATACTTGGAGCTAATGATCAGTACACAAATCCGACTTGGCTCACGAATTTTGTTCTTCTAGGTTGAAGCGTTCGTCTACAGTAGCAGTTTTTATATTTAGGTTTCTCTCTGTTCTCTCCTATATAGATAGATGAATTTGGAACTCTAAATACAACATGGTTTGTAGTAGCTCTTTGAAACTTGACAAAATAAAGGAGGTCTCAGATTTGTCTCTATGGTTTGTTTCCTCTTCAAGTAGCCCTAGGCACAGACTGTGGAAAATCACTTTCATTGAGAGCGGTTCCCAAGCTTCTAAGAAATAACGAGTTTCCGAAATACCAGCAAATATTTTTTCACCCAATCTTGATGATACTTGGAGCTAATGATCAGTACACAAATCCCACTTGGATCACCAAATTTTGTTCTTCTTGGTTGAAGCGTTCGTCTACAGTAGCAGTTTTTATATTTAGGTTTCCCTCTGTTCTCTCCTATATAGAAAAATTGAATTTGGAACTCTAAATCCAACATGGTTTGTAGTAGCTCTTTGAAACTTGACAAAATAAAGGAGTTCTCTGATTTTTCTCTATGGTTTGTTTCCTCTTCAAGTAGCCCTAGGCACAGACTTTGGAAAAGCACTTTCATTGAGAGGGGTTGCCAAGCTTCTAAGAAATAACGAGTTTCCGAAATACCAGCAAATATTTTTTCACCCAATCTTGATGATACTTGGAGCTAATGATCAGTACACAAATCCCACTTGGCTCACCAAATTTTGTTCTTCTTTGTTGAAGCGTTCGTCTACAGTAGCAGTTTTTATATTTAGGTTTCCCTCTGTTCTCTCCTATATAGAAAGATGAATTTGGAACTCTAAATCCAACACGGTTTGTAGTAGCTCTTTGAAACTTGACAAAATAAAGGAGTTCTCAGTTTTGTCTCTATGGTTGTTTCCTCTTCAAGTAGCCTTAGGCACAGACTGTGGAAAGCACTTTCATTGAGATGGGTTGCCAAGCTTCTAAGAAATAACGAGTTTCCGAAATACCAGCAAATATTTTTTCACACAATCTTTTTGATACTTGGTGGTAATGATCAGTACACAAATCTCACTTGGCTCACCAAATTTTGTTCTTCTAGGTTGAAGCATACGTCTACAGTAGCAGTTTTTATATTTAGGTTTCTCTCTATTCTCTCCTATATAGATAGATGAATTTGGAACTCTAAATCCAACATGGTTTGTAGTAGCTCTTTGAAACTTGAAAAAATAAAGGAGTTCTCCAATTTTTCTCTATGGTTTGTTTCCTCTTCAAGTAGCCCTAGGCACAGACTTTGGAAAAGCACTTTCATTGAGAGGGGTTGCCAAGCTTCTAAGAAATAACGAGTTTCCGAAATACCAGCAAATATTTTTTCACCCAATCTTGATGATACTTGGAGCTAATGATCAGTACACAAATCCCACTTGGATCACCAAATTTTGTTCTTCTTGGTTTAAGCGTTCTTCTACAGTAGCAGTTTTTATATTTAGGTTTCCCTCTGTTCTCTCCTATATAGAAAGATGAATTTGGAACTCTAAATCCAACATGGTTTGTAGTAGCTCTTTGAAACTTGACAAAATAAAGCAGTTCTCAGTTTTGTCTCTATGGTTTGTTTCCTCTTCAAGTAGCCCTAGGCACAGACTGTGGAAAGCACTTTCATTGAGATGGGTTGCCAAGCTTCTAAGAAATTACGAGTTTCCGAAATACCAGCAAATATTATTTCACACAATCTTGCTGATACTTGGTGGTAATTATCAGTACACAAATCCCACTTGGCTCACCAAATTTTGTTCTTCTAGGTTGAAGCGTTCGTCTACAGTAGCAGTTTTTATATTTAGGTTTCTCTCTGTTCTCTCCTATATAGATAGATGAATTTGGAACTCTAAATCCAACAGGGTTTGTAGTAGCTCTTTGAAACTTGACAAAATAAAGAAGGTCTCAGATTTGTCTCTATGGTTTGTTTCCTTTTCAAGTAGCCCTAGGCACAGACTGTGGAAAAGCACTTTAATTGAGAGGGGTTGCCAAGCTTCTAAGAAATAACGAGTTTCGAAATACCAGCAAATATTTTTTCACCCAAATTTGATGATTCTTGGTGGTAATGATCAGTACACAAATCCCACTTGGCTCACGAAATTTTGTACTTCTAGTTTGAAGCTTTCGTCTACAGTAGCAGTTTTTATATTTAGGTTTCCCTTTGTTCTCTCATAATTAGATAGATGAATTTGGAACTCTAAATCCAACATGGTTTGTAGTAGCTCTTTGAAACTTGACAAAATAAAGGAATTCTCAGATTTGCCTCTATGGTTTGTTTCCTCTTAAAGTATCCCTAGGCACAGACTGTGGAATAGCACTTTCATTGAGAGGGGTTGCCCACCTTCTAAGAAATAACGAGTTTCCGAAATACCAGCAAATATTTTTTCACCCAATCTTGATGATATTTGGTGGTAATGATCAGTACACAAATCCAACTTGGCTTACCAAATTTTGTTCTTCTAGGTTGAAGCGTTCGTCTACAGTAGCAGTTTTTATATTTAAGTTTCCCTCGGTTCTCTCCTATATAGATAGATGAATTTGGAACTCTAAATCCAACATGGTTTGTAGTAGCTCTTTGAAACTTGACAAAATAAAGGAGTTCTCAGATTTGCCTCTATGGTTTGTTTCCTCTTCAAGTAGCCCTAGGCACAGACTGTGGAAAAGCACTTTCATTGAGATGGGTTGCCAAGCTTCTAAGAAATAACGAGTTTCCGAAATACCAGCAAATATTTTTTCACACAATCTTGTTGATACATGGTGGTAATGATCAGTACACAAATCCCAATTGGCTCACCAAATTTTGTTCTTCTAGGTTGAAGCGTTCGTCTACAGTAGCAGTTTTTATATTTAGGTTTCTCTCTGTTCTCTCCTATATAGATAGATGAATTTGGAACTCTAAATCCAACAGGGTTTGTAGTAGCTCTTTGAAACTTGACAAAATAAAGAAGGTCTCAGATTTGTCTCTATGGTTTGTTTCCTTTTCAAGTAGCCCTAGGCACAGACTGTGGAAAAGCACTTTAATTGAGAGGGGTTGCCAAGCTTCTAAGAAATAACGAGTTTCGAAATACCAGCAAATATTTTTTCACCCAAAGTTGATGATTCCTGGTGATAATGATCACTACACAAATCCCACTTGGCTCACGAAATTTTGTTCTTCTAGTTTGAAGCTTTCGTCTACAGTAGCAGTTTTTATATTTAGGTTTCCCTTTGTTCTCTCATATATAGATAGATGAATTTGGAACTCTAAATCCAACATGGTTTGTAGTAGCTCTTTGAAACTTGACAAAATAAAGGAATTCTCAGATTTGCCTCTATGGTTTGTTTCCTCTTAAAGTAGCCCTAGGCACAGACTGTGGAATAGCACTTTCATTGAGAGGGGTTGCCAAGCTTCTAAGAAATAACGAGTTTCCGAAATACCAGCAAATATTTTTTCACCCAATCTTGATGATATTTGGTGGTAATGATCGGTACACAAATCCCACTTGGCTTACCAAATTTTGTTCTTCTAGGTTGAAGCGTTCGTCTACAGTAGCAGTTTTTATATTTAAGTTTCCCTCGGTTCTCTCCTATATAGATAGATGAATTTGGAACTCTAAATACAACATGGTTTGTAGTAGCTCATTGAAACTTGACAAAATAAAGGAGTTCTCAGATTTGCCTCTATGGTTTGTTTCCTCTTCAAGTAGTCCTAGGCACAGACTGTGGAAAAGCACTTTCATTGAGAGGGGTTGCCAAGCTTCTAAGAAATAACGAGTTTCCGAAATACCAGCAAATATTTTTCACCCAATCTTGATGATACTTTTTGCTAATGATCAGTACACATATCCCACTTGGCTCACCAAATTTAGTTCTTCTAGGTTGAAGCGTTCGTGTACAGTAGCAGTTTTTATATTTAGGTTTTCCTCTGTTCTCTCCTATACAGATAGATGAATTTGGAACTCTAAATCCAACATGGTTTGTAGTAGCTCTTTGAAACTTGACAAAATAAAGGAGTTCTCAGTTTTGTCTCTATGGTTTGTTTCCTCTTCAAGTAGCCGTAGGCACAGACTGTGGGAAAGCACTTTCATTGAGAGGGGTTGCCAAGCTTCTAAGAAATAACGAGTTTCGAAATACCAGCAAATATTTTTTCACCCAAATTTGATGATTCTTGGTGGTAATGATCAGTACACAAATCCCACTTGGCTCACGAAATTTTGTTCTTCTAGGTTGAAGCGTTCGTCTACAGTAGCAGTTTTTATATTTAAGTTTCCCTCGGTTCTCTCCTATATAGATAGATGAATTTGGAACTCTAAATCCAACATGGTTTGTAGTAGCTCTTTGAAACTTGAGAAAATAAAGGAGTTCTCCGATTTTTCTCTATGGTTTGTTTCCTCTTCAAGTAGCCCTAGGCACAGACTGTGGAAAGCACTTTCATTGAGATGGGTTGCCAAGCTTCTAAGAAATAACGAGTTTCCGAAATACCAGCAAATATTTTTTCACACAATCTTGTTGATACTTGGTGATAATGATCAGTACACAAATCCCACTTGGCTCACCAAATTTTGTTCTTCTAGGTTGACGCGTTCGTCTACAGTAGCAGTTTTTATATTTAGGTTTCTCTCTGTTCTCTCCTATATAGATAGATGAATTTGGAACTCTAAATACAACATGGTTTGTAGTAGCTCTTTGAAACTTGACAAAATAAAGGAGGTCTCAGATTTGTCTCTATGGTTTGTTTCCTCTTCAAGTAGCCCTAGGCACAGACTTTGGAAAAGCACTTTCATTGAGATGGGTTGCCAAGCTTCTAAGAAATAACGAGTTTCCGAAATACCAGCAAATATTTTTTCACCCAATCTTGATGGTACTTGGAGCTAATGATCAGTACACAAATCCCACTTGGCTCACCAAATTTTGTTCTTCTTGGTTGAAGCGTTCGTCTACAGTAGCAGTTTTTATATTTAGGTTTCCCTCTGTTCTCTCCTAGATAGAAAGATGAATTTGGAACTCTAAATCCAACATGGTTTGTAGTAGCTCTTTGAAACTTGACAAAATAAAGCTGTTCTCAGTTTTGTCTCTATGGTTGTTTCCTCTTCAAGTAGCCCTAGGCACAGACTGTGGAAAGCACTTTCATTGAGATGGGTTGCCAAGCTTCTAAGAAATAACGAGTTTCCGAAATAACAGCAAATATTTTTTCACACAATCTTGTTGATACTTGGTGGTAATGATCAGTACACAAATCCCACTTGGCTCACCAAATTTTGTTCTTCTAGGTTGAAGCGTTCGTCTACAGTAGCAGTTTTTATATTTAGGTTTCTCTCTGTTCTCTCCTATATAGATAGATGAATTTGGAACTCTAAATCCAACAGGGTTTGTAGTAGCTCTTTGAAACTTGACAAAATAAAGAAGGTCTCAGATTTGTCTCTATGGTTTGTTTCCTTCTCAAGTAGCCCTAGGCACAGACTGTGGAAAAGCACTTTAATTGAGAGGGGTTGCCAAGCTTCTTAGAAATAACAAGTTTTGAAATACCAGCAAATATTTTTTCACCCAAATTTGATGATTCTTGGTGGTAATGATCAGTACACAAATCCCACTTGGCTCACGAAATTTTGTTCTTCTAGTTTGAAGCTTTCGTCTACAGTAGCAGTTTTTATATTTAGGTTTCCCTTTGTTCTCTCATATATAGATAGATGAATTTGGAACTCTAAATCCAACATGGTTTGTAGTAGCTCTTTGAAACTTGAAAAAATAAAGGAATTCTCAGATTTGCCTCTATGGTTTGTTTCCTCTTAAAGTAGCCCTAGGCACAGACTGTGGAATAGCACTTTCATTGAGAGGGGTTGCCAAGCTTCTAAGTAATAACGAGTTTCCGAAATACCAGCAAATATTTTTTCACCCAATCTTGATGATACTTGGTGGTAATGATCAGTACACAAATCCCACTTGGCTCACCAAATTTTGTTCTTCTAGGTTGAAGCGTTCGTCTACAGTAGCAGTTTATATATTTAGGTTTCCCTCTGTTCTCTCCTATATAGATAGATGAATTTGGAACTCTAAATCCAACATGGTTTGTAGTAGCTCTTTGAAACTTGACAAAATAAAGGAGGTCTCAGATTTGTCTCTATGGTTTGTTTCCTCTTCAAGTAGCCCTAGGCACAGACTTTCGAAAAGCACTTTCCTTGAGAGGGGTTGCCAAGCTTCTAATAAATAACGAGTTTCCGAAATACCAGCAAATATTTTTTCACCCAATCTTGATGATACTTGGAGCTAATGATCAGTACACAAATCCCACTTGGCTCACCAAATTTTGTTCTTCTTGGTTGAAGCGTTCGTCTACAGTAGCAGTTTTTATATTTAGGTTTCCCTCTGTTCTCTCCTATATAGAAAGATGAATTTGGAACTCTAAATCCAACATGGTTTGTAGTAGCTCTTTGGAACTTGACAAAATAAAGGAGGTCTCAGATTTGTCTCTATGGTTTGTTTCCTCTTCAAGTAGCCCTAGGCACAGACTTTGGAAAAGCACTTTCATTGAGATGGGTTGCCAGCTTCTAAGAAATAACGAGTTTCCGAAATACCAGCAAATATTTTTTCACACAATCTTGTTGATACTTGGTGGTAATGATCAGTACACAAATCCCACTTGGCTCACCAAATTTTGTTCTTCCATGTTGAAGCGTTCGTCTACAGTAGCAGTTTTAATATTTAGGTTTCTCTCTGTTCTCTCCTATATAGATAGATGAATTTGGAACTCTAAATCCAACAGGGTTTGTAGTAGCTCTTTGAAACTTGACAAAATAAAGAAGGTCTCAGATTTGTCTCTATGGTTTGTTTCCTTTTCAAGTAGCCCTAGGCACAGACTGTGGAAAAGCACTTTAATTGAGAGGGGTTGCCAAGCTTCTAAGAAATAACGAGTTTTGAAATACCAGCAAATATTTTTTCACCCAAATTTGATGATTCTTGGTGGTAATGATCAGTACACAAATCCCACTTGGCTCACGAAATTTTGCCCTTCTAGTTTGAAGCTTTCGTCTACAGTAGCAGTTTTTATATTTAGGTTTCCCTTTGTTCTCTCATATATAGATAGATGAATTTGGAACTCTAAATCCAACATGGTTTGTAGTAGCTCTTTGAAACTTGAAAAAATAAAGGAATTCTCAGATTTGCCTCTATGGTTTGTTTCCTCTTAAAGTAGCCCTAGGCACAGACTGTGGAATAGCACTTTCATTGAGAGGGGTTGCCAAGCTTCTAAGTAATAACGAGTTTCCGAAATACCAGCAAATATTTTTTCACCCAATCTTGATGATACTTGGTGGTAATGATCAGTACACAAATCCCACTTGGCTTACCAAATTTTGTTCTTCTAGGTTGAAGCGTTCGTCTACAGTAGCAGTTTTTATATTTAAGTTTCCCTCGGTTCTCTCCTATATAGATAGATGAATTTGGAACTCTAAATCCAACATGGTTTGTAGTAGCTCTTTGAAACTTGACAAAATAAAGGAGTTCTCCGATTTTTCTCTCTGGTTTGTTTCCTCTTCAAGTAGCCCTAGGCACAGACTGTGGAAAAGCACTTTCATTGAGAGGGGTTGCCAAGCTTCTAAGAAATAACGAGTTTCCGAAATACCAGCAAATATTTTTTCACCCAATCTTGATGATATTTGGTGGTAATGATCGGTACACAAATCCCACTTGGCTTACCAAATTTTGTTCTTCTAGGTTGAAGCGTTCGTCTACAGTAGCAGTTTTTATATTTAAGTTTCCCTCGGTTCTCTCCTATATAGATAGATGAATTTGGAACTCTAAATACAACATGGTTTGTAGTAGCTCTTTGAAACTTGACAAAATAAAGGAGTTCTCAGATTTGCCTCTATGGTTTGTTTCCTCTTCAAGTAGTCCTAGGCACAGACTGTGGAAAAGCACTTTCATTGAGAGGGGTTGCCAAGCTTCTAAGAAATAAAGAGTTTCCGAAATACCAGCAAATATTTTTCACCCAATCTTGATGATACTTTTTGCTAATGATCAGTACACATATCCCACTTGGCTCACCAAATTTAGTTCTTCTAGTTTGAAGCGTTCGTGTACAGTAGCAGTTTTTATATTTAGGTTTTCCTCTGTTCTCTCCTATACAGATAGATGAATTTGGAACTCTAAATCCAACATGGTTTGTAGTAGCTCTTTGAAACTTGACAAAATAAAGGAGTTCTCAGTTTTGTCTCTATGGTTTGTTTCCTCTTCAAGTAGCCCTAGGCACAGACTGTGGAAAGCACTTTCATTGAGATTGGTTGCCAAGCTTCTAAGAAAAAACGAGTTTCCGAAATACCAGCAAATATTATTTCACACAATCTTGTTGATACTTGGTGGTAATGATCAGTATACAAATTCCACTTGGCTCACCAAATTTTGTTCTTCTAGGTTGAAGCGTTCGCTACAGTAGCAGTTTTTATATTTAGGGTTCTCTCTGTTCTCTCCTATATAGATAGATGAATTTGGAACTCTAAATCCAACATGGTTTGTAGTAGCTCTTTGAAACTTGACAAAATAAAGGAGGTCTCAGATTTTTCTCTATGGTTTGTTTCCTCTTCAAGTAGCCGTAGGCACAGACTGTGGGAAAGCACTTTCATTGAGAGGGGTTGCCAAGCTTCTAAGAAATAACGAGTTTCGAAATACCAGCAAATATTTTTTCACCCAAATTTGATGATTCTTGGTGGTAATGATCAGTACACAAATCCCACTTGGCTCACGAAATTTTGTTCTTCTAGGTTGAAGCGTTCGTCTACAGTAGCAGTTTTTATATTTAAGTTTCCCTCGGTTCTCTCCTATATAGATAGATGAATTTGGAACTCTAAATCCAACATGGTTTGTAGTAGCTCTTTGAAACTTGACAAAATAAAGGAGTTCTCCGATTTTTCTCTATGGTTTGTTTCCTCTTCAAGTAGCCCTAGGCACAGACTGTGGAAAGCACTTTCATTGAGATGGGTTGCCAAGCTTCTAAGAAATAACGAGTTTCCAAAATACCAGCAAATATTTTTTCACACAATCTTGTTGATACTTGGTGATAATGATCAGTACACAAATCCCACTTGGCTCACCAAATTTTGTTCTTCTAGGTTGAAGCGTTCGTCTACAGTAGCAGTTTTTATACTTAGGTTTCTCTCTGTTCTCTCCTATATAGATAGATGAATTTGGAACTCTAAATACAACATGGTTTGTAGTAGCTCTTTGAAACTTGACAAAATAAAGGAGGTGTCAGATTTGTCTCTATGGTTTGTTTCCTCTTCAAGTAGCCCTAGGCACAGACTTTGGAAAAGCACTTTCATTGAGAGGGGTTGCCAAGCTTCTAAGAAATAACGAGTTTCCGAAATACCAGCAAATATTTTTTCACCCAATCTTGATGGTATTTGGAGCTAATGATCAGTACACAAATCCCACTTGGCTCACCAAATTTTGTTCTTCTTGGTTGAAGCGTTCGTCTACAGTAGCAGTTTTTATATTTAGGTTTCACTCTGTTCTCTCCTAGATAGAAAGATGAATTTGGAACTCTAAATCCAACATGGTTTGTAGTAGCTCTTTGAAACTTGACAAAATAAAGGAGTTCTCAGTTTTGTCTCTATGGTTGTTTCCTCTTCAAGTAGCCCTAGGCACAGACTGTGGAAAGCACTTTCATTGAGATGGGTTGCCAAGCTTCTAAGAAATAACGAGTTTCCGAAATAACAGCAAATATTTTTTCACCCAATCTTGATGATACTTGGAGCTAATGATCAGTACACAAATCCCACTTGGCTCACCAAATTTTGTTCTTCTTGGTTGAAGCGTTCGTCTACAGTAGCAGTTTTTATATTTAGGTTTCCCTCTGTTCTCTCCTATATAGAAAGATGAATTTGGAACTCTAAATCCAACATGGTTTGTAGTAGCTCTTTGGAACTTGACAAAATAAAGGAGTTCTCAGTTTTGTCTCTATGGTTTGTTTCCTCTTCAAGTAGCCCTAGGCACAGACTGTGGAAAGCACTTTCATTGAGATGGGTTGCCAAGCTTCTAAGAAATAACGAGTTTCCGAAATACCAGCAAATATTTTTTCACACAATCTTGTTGATACTTGGTGGTAATGATCAGTACACAAATCCCACTTGGCTCACCAAATTTTGTTCTTCTAGGTTGAAGCGTTCGTCTACAGTAGCAGTTTTTATATTTAGGTTTCTCTCTGTTCTCTCCTATATAGATAGATGAATTTGGAACTCTAAATCCAACAGGGTTTGTAGTAGCTCTTTGAAACTTGACAAAATAAAGAAGGTCTCAGATTTGTCTCCATGGTTTGTTTCCTTTTCAAGTAGCCCTAGGCACAGACTGTGGAAAAGCACTTTAATTGAGAGGGGTTGCCAAGCTTCTAAGAAATAACGAGTTTTGAAATACCAGCAAATATTTTTTCACCCAAATTTGATGATTCTTGGTGGTAATGATCAGTACACAAATCCCACTTGGCTCACGAAATTTTGTTCTTCTAGTTTGAAGCTTTCGTCTACAGTAGCAGTTTTTATATTTAGGTTTCCCTTTGTTCTCTCATATATAGATAGATGAATTTGGAACTCTAAATCCAACATGGTTTGTAGTAGCTCTTTGAAACTTGAAAAAATAAAGGAATTCTCAGATTTGCCTCTATGGTTCGTTTCCTCTTAAAGTAGCCCTAGGCACAGACTGTGGAATAGCACTTTCATTGAGAGGGGTTGCCAAGCTTCTAAGTAATAACGAGTTTCCGAAATACCAGCAAATATTTTTTCACCCAATCTTGATGATACTTGGAGCTAATGATCAGTACACAAATCCCACTTGGCTCACCAAATTTTGTTCTTCTTGGTTGAAGCGTTCGTCTACAGTAGCAGTTTTTATATTTAGGTTTCCCTCTGTTCTCTCCTATATAGAAAGATGAATTTGGAACTCTAAATCCAACATGGTTTGTAGTAGCTCTTTGGAACTTGACAAAATAAAGGAGTTCTCAGTTTTGTCTCTATGGTTTGTTTCCTCTTCAAGTAGCCCTAGGCACAGACTGTGGAAAGCACTTTCATTGAGATGGGTTGCCAAGCTTCTAAGAAATAACGAGTTTCCGAAATACCAGCAAATATTTTTTCACACAATCTTGTTGATACTTGATGGTAATGATCAGTACACAAATCCCACTTGGCTCACCAAATTTTGTTCTTCTAGCTTGAAGCGTTCGTCTACAGTAGCAGTTTTTATATTTAGGTTTCTCTCTGTTCTCTCCTATATAGATAGATGAATTTGGAACTCTAAATCCAACAGGGTTTGTAGTAGCTCTTTGAAACTTGACAAAATAAAGAAGGTCTCAGATTTGTCTCTATGGTTTGTTTCCTTTTCAAGTAGCCTTAGGCACAGACTGTGGAAAAGCACTTTAATTGAGAGGGGTTGCCAAGCTTCTAAGAAATAACGAATTTTGAAATACCAGCAAATATTTTTTCACCCAAATTTGATGATTCTTGGTGGTAATGATCAGTACACAAATCCCACTTGGCTCACGAAATTTTGTTCTTCTAGTTTGAAGCTTTCGTCTACAGTAGCAGTTTTTATATTTAGGTTTCCCTTTGTTCTCTCAGATATAGATAGATGAATTTGGAACTCTAAATCCAACATGGTTTGTAGTAGCTCTTTGAAACTTGACAAAATAAAGGAATTCTCAGATTTTCCTCTATGGTTTGTTTCCTCTTAAAGTAGCCCTAGGCACAGACTGTGGAATAGCACTTTCATTGAGAGGGGTTGCCAAGCTTCTAAGTAATAACGAGTTTCCGAAATACCAGCAAATATTTTTTCACCCAATCTTGATGATACTTGGTGATAATGATCAGTACACAAATCCCACTTGGCTTACCAAATTTTGTTCTTCTAGGTTGAAGCGTTCGTCTACAGTAGCAGTTTTTATATTTAAGTTTCCCTCGGTTCTCTCCTATATAGATAGATGAATTTGGAACTCTAAATCCAACATGGTTTGTAGTAGCTCTTTGAAACTTGACAAAATAAAGGAGTTCTCAGATTTGCCTCTATGGTTTGTTTCCTCTTCAAGTAGCCCTAGGCACAGACTGTGGAAAAGCACTTTCATTGAGAGGAGTTGCCAAGCTTTTAAGAAATAACGAGTTTCCGAAATACCAGCAAATATTTTTTCACCCAATCTTGTTGATACTTGTTGCTAATGATCAGTACACATATCCCACTTGGCTCACCAAATTTAGTTCTTCTAGGTTGAAGCGTTCGTGTACAGTAGCAGTTTTTATATTTAGGTTTCCCTCTGTTCTCTCCTATACAGATAGATGAATTTGGAACTCTAAATCCAACATGGTTTGTAGTAGCTCTTTGAAACTTGACAAAATAAAGGAGTTCTCAGTTTTGTCTCTATGGTTTTTTTCCTCTTCAAGTAGCCCTAGGCACAGACTGTGGAAAGCACTTTCATTGAGATTGGTTGCCAAGCTTCTAAGAAATAACGAGTTTCCGAAATACCAGCAAATATTATTTCACACAATCTTGTTGATACTTGGTGGTAATGATCAGTATACAAATCCCACTTGGCTCACCAAATTTTGTTCTTCTAGGTTGAAGCGTTCGCTACAGTAGCAGTTTTTATATTTAGGTTTCTCTCTGTTCTCTCCTATATAGATAAATGAATTTGGAACTCTAAATCCAACATGGTTTGTAGTAGCTCTTTGAAACTTGACAAAATAAAGGAGGTCTCAGATTTGTCTCTATGGTTTGTATCCTCTTCAAGTAGCCGTAGGCACAGACTGTGGGAAAGCACTTTCATTGAGAGGGGTTGCCAAGCTTCTAAGAAATAACGAGTTTCGAAATACCAGCAAATATTTTTTCACCCAAATTTGATGATTCTTGGTGGTAATGATCAGTACACAAATCCCACTTGGCTCACGAAATTTTGTTCTTCTAGGTTGAAGTGTTCGTCTACAGTAGCAGTTTTTATATTTACGTTTCCCTCGGTTCTCTCCTATATAGATAGATGAATTTGGAACTCTAAATCCAACATGGTTTGTAGTAGCTCTTTGAAACTTGACAAAATAAAGGAGTTCTCCGATTTTTCTCTCTGGTTTGTTTCCTCTTCAAGTAGCCCTAGGCACAGACTGTGGAAAGCACTTTCATTGAGATGGGTTGCCAAGCTTCTAAGAAATAACGAGTTTCCGAAATACCAGCAAATATTATTTCACACAATCTTGTTGATACTTGGTGGTAATGATCAGTACACAAATCCCACTTGGCTCACCAAATTTTGTTCTTCTAGGTTGAAGCGTTCGTCTACAGTAGCAGTTTTTATATTTAGGTTTCCCTTTGTTCTCTCCTATATAGATAGATGAATTTGGAACTCTAAATCCAACATGGTTTGTAGTAGCTCTTTGAATCTGACAAAATAAAGGAGTTCTCAGTTTTGTCTCTATGGTTTGTTTCTTCTTCAAGTAGCCCTAGGCACAGACTGTGGAAAAGCACTTTCATTGAGAGGGGTTGCCAAGCTTCTAAGAAATAACGAGTTTCGAAATAACAGCAAATATTTTTTCACCCAAATTTGATGATTCTTGATGGTAATGATCAGTACACAAATCCCACTTGGCTCACGAAATTTTGTTCTTCTAGTTTGAAGCTTTCGTGTACAGTAGCAGTTTTTATATTTAGGTTTCCCTTTGTTCTCTCGTATTTAGATAGACGAATTTGGAACTCTAAATCCAACATGGTTTTAGTAGCTCTTTGAAACTTGACAAAATAAAGGATTTCTCAGTTTTGTCTCTATGGTTTGTTTCCTCTTCAAGTAGCCCTATGCACAGACTGAGGAAAAGCACTTTCATTGAGAGGTGTTGCCAAGCTTCTAAGAAATTACGAGTTTCCGAAATACCAGCAAATATTTTTTCACCCAATCTTGATGATACTTGGTGCTAATGATCAGTACACAAATCCCACTTGGCTCACCAAATCTTGTTCTTCTAAGTTGAAGCGGTCGTCTACAGTAGCAGTTTTTATATTTAGGTTTCCCTCTGTTCTCTCCTATATAGAAAGATGAATTTGGAACTATAAATCCAACATGGTTTGTAGTAGCTCTTTGAAACTTGACAAAATAAAGGAGTTCTCAGTTTTGTCGCTATGGTTTGTTTCCTCTTCAAGTAGCCCTAGGCACAGACTGTGAAAAAGCACTTTAATTGAGAGGGGTTCCCAAGTTTCTAAGAAATAACGAGTTTCCGAAATACCAGCAAATATTTTTTCACCCAATCTTGTTGATACTTGGTGGTAATGGTCAGTACACAAATCCCACTTGGCTCACCAAATTTTGTTCTTCTAGGTTGAAGCGTTCGCTACAGTAGCAGTTTTTATATTTAGGTTTCTCTCTGTTCTCTCCTATATAGATAGATGAATTTGGAACTCTAAATCCAACATGGTTTGTAGTAGGTCTTTGAAACTTGACAAAATAAAGGAGGTCTCAGATTTGTCTCTATGGTTTGTTTCCTCTTCAAGTAGCCGTAAGCACAGACTGTGGGAAAGCACTTTCATTGAGAGGGGTTGCCAAGCTTCTAAGAAATAACGAGTTTCGAAATACCAGCAAATATTTTTTCACCCAAATTTGATGATTCTTGGTGGTAATGATCAGTACACAAATCCCACTTGGCTCACGAAATTTTGTTCTTCTAGGTTGAAGCGTTCGTCTACAGTAGCAGTTTTTATATTTAGGTTTCACTTTGTTCTCTCAGATATAGATAGATGAATTTAGAACTCTAAATCCAACATGGTTTGTAGTAGCTCTTTGAAACTTGACAAAATAAAGGAATTCTCAGATTTTCCTCTATGGTTTGTTTCCTCTTAAAGTAGCCCTAGGCACAGACTGTGGAATAGCACTTTCATTGAGAGGGGTTGCCAAGCTTCTAAGTAATAACGAGTTTCCGAAATACCAGCAAATATTTTTTCACCCAATCTTGATGATACTTGGTGGTAATGATCAGTACACAAATCCCACTTGGCTTACCAAATTTTGTTCTTCTAGGTTGAAGCGTTCGTCTACAGTAGCAGTTTTTATATTTAAGTTTCCCTCGGTTCTCTCCTATATAGATAGATGAATTTGGAACTCTAAATCCAACATGGTTTGTAGTAGCTCTTTGAAACTTGACAAAATAAAGGAGTTCTCAGATTTGCCTCTATGGTTTGTTTCCTCTTCAAGTAGCCCTAGGCACAGACTGTGGAAAAGCACTTTCATTGAGAGGAGTTGCCAAGCTTTTAAGAAATAACGAGTTTCCGAAATACCAGCAAATATTTTTTCACCCAATCTTGTTGATACTTGTTGCTAATGATCAGTACACATATCCCACTTGGCTCACCAAATTTAGTTCTTCTAGGTTGAAGCGTTCGTGTACAGTAGCAGTTTTTATATTTAGGTATCCCTCTGTTCTCTCCTATACAGATAGATGAATTTGGAACTCTAAATCCAACATGGTTTGTAGTAGCTCTTTGAAACTTGACAAAATAAAGGAGTTCTCAGTTTTGTCTCTATGGTTTTTTTCCTCTTCAAGTAGCCCTAGGCACAGACTGTGGAAAGCACTTTCATTGAGATTGGTTGCCAAGCTTCTAAGAAATAACGAGTTTCCGAAATACCAGCAAATATTATTTCACACAATCTTGTTGATACTTGGTGGTAATGATCAGTATACAAATCCCACTTGGCTCACCAAATTTTGTTCTTCTAGGTTGAAGCGTTCGCTACAGTAGCAGTTTTTATATTTAGGTTTCTCTCTGTTCTCTCCTATATAGATAAATGAATTTGGAACTCTAAATCCAACATGGTTTGTAGTAGCTCTTTGAAACTTGACAAAATAAAGGAGGTCTCAGATTTGTCTCTATGGTTTGTATCCTCTTCAAGTAGCCGTAGGCACAGACTGTGGGAAAGCACTTTCATTGAGAGGGGTTGCCAAGCTTCTAAGAAATAACGAGTTTCGAAATACCAGCAAATATTTTTTCACCCAAATTTGATGATTCTTGGTGGTAATGATCAGTACACAAATCCCACTTGGCTCACGAAATTTTGTTCTTCTAGGTTGAAGCGTTTGTCTACAGTAGCAGTTTTTATATTTACGTTTCCCTCGGTTCTCTCCTATATAGATAGATGAATTTGGAACTCTAAATCCAACATGGTTTGTAGTAGCTCTTTGAAACTTGACAAAATAAAGGAGTTCTCCGATTTTTCTCTCTGGTTTGTTTCCTCTTCAAGTAGCCCTAGGCACAGACTGTGGAAAGCACTTTCATTGAGATGGGTTGCCAAGCTTCTAAGAAATAACGAGTTTCCGAAATACCAGCAAATATTATTTCACACAATCTTGTTGATACTTGGTGGTAATGATCAGTACACAAATCCCACTTGGCTCACCAAATTTTGTTCTTCTAGGTTGAAGCGTTCGTCTACAGTAGCAGTTTTTATATTTAGGTTTCCCTTTGTTCTCTCCTATATAGATAGATGAATTTGGAACTCTAAATCCAACATGGTTTGTAGTAGCTCTTTGAATCTGACAAAATAAAGGAGTTCTCAGTTTTGTCTCTATGGTTTGTTTCTTCTTCAAGTAGCCCTAGGCACAGACTGTGGAAAAGCACTTTCATTGAGAGGGGTTGCCAAGCTTCTAAGAAATAACGAGTTTCGAAATAACAGCAAATATTTTTTCACCCAAATTTGATGATTCTTGATGGTAATGATCAGTACACAAATCCCACTTGGCTCACGAAATTTTGTTCTTCTAGTTTGAAGCTTTCGTGTACAGTAGCAGTTTTTATATTTAGGTTTCCCTTTGTTCTCTCGTATTTAGATAGACGAATTTGGAACTCTAAATCCAACATGGTTTTAGTAGCTCTTTGAAACTTGACAAAATAAAGGATTTCTCAGTTTTGTCTCTATGGTTTGTTTCCTCTTCAAGTAGCCCTATGCACAGACTGAGGAAAAGCACTTTCATTGAGAGGTGTTGCCAAGCTTCTAAGAAATTACGAGTTTCCGAAATACCAGCAAATATTTTTTCACCCAATCTTGATGATACTTGGTGCTAATGATCAGTACACAAATCCCACTTGGCTCACCAAATCTTGTTCTTCTAAGTTGAAGCGGTCGTCTACAGTAGCAGTTTTTATATTTAGGTTTCCCTCTGTTCTCTCCTATATAGAAAGATGAATTTGGAACTATAAATCCAACATGGTTTGTAGTAGCTCTTTGAAACTTGACAAAATAAAGGAGTTCTCAGTTTTGTCGCTATGGTTTGTTTTCTCTTCAAGTAGCCCTAGGCACAGACTGTGAAAAAGCACTTTAATTGAGAGGGGTTCCCATGTTTCTAAGAAATAACGAGTTTCCGAAATACTAGCAAATATTTTTTCACCCAATCTTGTTGATACTTGGTGGTAATGGTCAGTACACAAATCCCACTTGGCTCACCAAATTTTGTTCTTCTAGGTTGAAGCGTTCGCTACAGTAGCAGTTTTTATATTTAGGTTTCTCTCTGTTCTCTCCTATATAGATAGATGAATTTGGAACTCTAAATCCAACATGGTTTGTAGTAGGTCTTTGAAACTTGACAAAATAAAGGAGGTCTCAGATTTGTCTCTATGGTTTGTTTCCTCTTCAAGTAGCCGTAAGCACAGACTGTGGGAAAGCACTTTCATTGAGAGGGGTTGCCAAGCTTCTAAGAAATAACGAGTTTCGAAATACCAGCAAATATTTTTTCACCCAAATTTGATGATTCTTGGTGGTAATGATCAGTACACAAATCCCACTTGGCTCACGAAATTTTGTTCTTCTAGGTTGAAGCGTTCGTCTACAGTAGCAGTTTTTATATTTAAGTTTCCCTCGGTTCTCTCCTATATAGATAGATGAATTTGGAACTCTAAATCCAACATGGTTTTTAGTAGCTCTTTGAAACTTGACAAAATAAAGGAGTTCTCCGATTTTTCTCTCTGGTTTGTTTCCTCTTCAAGTAGCCCTAGGCACAGACTGTGGAAAGCACTTTCATTGAGATGGGTTGCCAAGCTTCTAAGAAATAACGAGTTTCCGAAATACCAGCAAATATTATTTCACACAATCTTGTTGATACTTGGTGGTAATGATCAGTACACAAATCCCACTTGGCTCACCAAATTTTGTTCTTCTAGGTTGAAGCGTTCGTCTACAGTAGCAGTTTTTATATTTAGGTTTCCCTTTGTTCTCTCCTATATAGATAGATGAATTTGGAACTCTAAATCCAACATGGTTTGTAGTAGCTCTTTGAATCTGACAAAATAAAGGAGTTCTCAGTTTTGTCTCTATGGTTTGTTTCTTCTTCAAGTAGCCCTAGCACAGACTGTGGAAAAGCACTTTCATTGAGAGGGGTTGCCAAGCTTCTAAGAAATAACGAGTTTCGAAATAACAGCAAATATTTTTTCACCCAAATTTGATGATTCGTGGAGGTAATGATCAGTACACAAATCCCACTTGGCTCACGAAATTTTGTTCTTCTAGTTTGAAGCTTTCGTGTACAGTAGCAGTTTTTATATTTAGGTTTCCCTTTGTTCTCTCGTATTTAGATAGACGAATTTGGAACTCTAAATCCAACATGGTTTTAGTAGCTCTTCGAAACTTGACAAAATAAAGGATTTCTCAGTTTTGTCTCTATGGTTTGTTTCCTCTTCAAGTAGCCCTAGGCACAGACTGAGGAAAAGCACTTTCATTGAGAGGTGTTGCCAAGCTTCTAAGAAATTACGAGTTTCCGAAATACCAGCAAATATTTTTTCACCCAATCTTGATGATACTTGGTGCTAATGATCAGTACACATATCCCACTTGGCTCACCAAATTTAGTTCTTCTAGGTTGAAGCGTTCGTGTACAGTAGCAGTTTCTATATTTAGGTTTCCCTCTGTTCTCTCCTATACAGATAGATGAATTTGGAACTCTAAATCCAACATGGTTTGTAGTAGCTCTTTGAAACTTGACAAAATAAAGGAGTTCTCAGTTTTGTCTCTATGGTTTTTTTCCTCTTCAAGTAGCCCTAGGCACAGACTGTGGAAAGCACTTTCATTGAGATTGGTTGCCAAGCTTCTAAGAAATAACGAGTTTCCGAAATACCAGCAAATATTATTTCACACAATCTTGTTGATACTCGGTGGTAATGATCAGTATACAAATCCCACTTGGCTCACCAAATTTTGTTCTTCTAGGTTGAAGCGTTCGCTACAGTAGCAGTTTTTATATTTAGGTTTCTCTCTGTTCTCTCCTATATAGATAAATGAATTTGGAACTCTAAATCCAACATGGTTTGTAGTAGCTCTTTGAAACTTGACAAAATAAAGGAGGTCTCAGATTTGTCTCTATGGTTTGTATCCTCTTCAATAGCCGTAGGCACAGACTGTGGGAAAGCATTTTCATTGAGAGGGGTTGCCAAGCTTCTAAGAAATAACGAGTTTCGAAATACCAGCAAATATTTTTTCACCCAAATTTGATGATTCTTGGTGGTAATGATCAGTACACAAATCCCACTTGGCTCACGAAATTTTGTTCTTCTAGGTTGAAGCGTTCGTCTACAGTAGCAGTTTTTATATTTACGTTTCCCTCGGTTCTCTCCTATATAGATAGATGAATTTGGAACTCTAAATCCAACATGGTTTGTAGTAGCTCTTTGAAACTTGACAAAATAAAGGAGTTCTCCGATTTTTCTCTCTGGTTTGTTTCCTCTTCAAGTAGCCCTAGGCACAGACTGTGGAAAGCACTTTCATTGAGATGGGTTGCCAAGCTTCTAAGAAATAACGAGTTTCCGAAATACCAGCAAATATTATTTCACACAATCTTGTTGATACTTGGTGGTAATGATCAGTACACAAATCCCACTTGGCTCACCAAATTTTGTTCTTCTAGGTTGAAGCGTTCGTCTACAGTAGCAGTTTTTATATTTAGGTTTCCCTTTGTTCTCTCCTATATAGATAGATGAATTTGGAACTCTAAATCCAACATGGTTTGTAGTAGCTCTTTGAATCTGACAAAATAAAGGAGTTCTCAGTTTTGTCTCTATGGTTTGTTTCTTCTTCAAGTAGCCCTAGGCACAGACTGTGGAAAAGCACTTTCATTGAGAGGGGTTGCCAAGCTTCTAAGAAATAACGAGTTTCGAAATAACAGCAAATATTTTTTCACCCAAATTTGATGATTCTTGATGGTAATGATCAGTACACAAATCCCACTTGGCTCACGAAATTTTGTTCTTCTAGTTTGAAGCTTTCGTGTACAGTAGCAGTTTTTATATTTATTTTTCCCTTTGTTCTCTCGTATTTAGATAGACGAATTTGGAACTCTAAATCCAACATGGTTTTAGTAGCTCTTTGAAACTTGACAAAATAAAGGATTTCTCAGTTTTGTCTCTATGGTTTGTTTCCTCTTCAAGTAGCCCTATGCACAGACTGAGGAAAAGCACTTTCATTGAGAGGTGTTGCCAAGCTTCTAAGAAATTACGAGTTTCCGAAATACCAGCAAATATTTTTTCACCCAATCTTGATGATACTTGGTGCTAATGATCAGTACACAAATCCCACTTGGCTCACCAAATTTTGTTCTTCTAAGTTGAAGCGGTCGTCTACAGTAGCAGTTTTTATATTTAGGTTTCCCTCTGTTCTCTCCTATATAGAAAGATGAATTTGGAACTACAAATCCAACATGGTTTGTAGTAGCTCTTTGAAACTTGACAAAATAAAGGAGTTCTCAGTTTTGTCGCTATGGTTTGTTTCCTCTTCAAGTAGCCCTAGGCACAGACTGTGAAAAAGCACTTTAATTGAGAGGGGTTCCCAAGTTTCTAAGAAATAACGAGTTTCCGAAATACCAGCAAATATTTTTTCACCCAATCTTGTTGATACTTGGTGGTAATGGTCAGTACACAAATCCCACTTGGCTCACCAAATTTTGTTCTTCTAGGTTGAAGCGTTCGCTACAGTAGTTGTTTTTATATTTAGGTTTCTCTCTGTTCTCTCCTATATAGATAGATGAATTTGGAACTCTAAATCCAACATGGTTTGTAGTAGGTCTTTGAAACTTGACAAAATAAAGGAGGTCTCAGATTTGTCTCTATGGTTTGTTTCCTCTTCAAGTAGCCGTAAGCACAGACTGTGGGAAAGCACTTTCATTGAGAGGGGTTGCCAAGCTTCTAAGAAATAACGAGTTTCGAAATACCAGCAAATATTTTTTCACCCAAATTTGATGATTCTTGGTGGTAATGATCAGTACACAAATCCCACTTGGCTCACGAAATTTTGTTCTTCTAGGTTGAAGCGTTCGTCTACAGTAGCAGTTTTTATATTTAAGTTTCCCTGGGTTCTCTCCTATATAGATAGATGAATTTGGAACTCTAAATCCAACATGGTTTTTAGTAGCTCTTTGAAACTTGACAAAATAAAGGAGTTCTCCGATTTTTCTCTCTGGTTTGTTTCCTCTTCAAGTAGCCCTAGGCACAGACTGTGGAAAGCACTTTCATTGAGATGGGTTGCCAAGCTTCTAAGAAATAACGAGTTTCCGAAATACCAGCAAATATTATTTCACACAATCTTGTTGATACTTGGTGGTAATGATCAGTACACAAATCCCACTTGGCTTACCAAATTTTGTTCTTCTAGGTTGAAGCGTTCGTCTACAGTAGCAGTTTTTATATTTAGGTTTCCCTTTGTTCTCTCCTATATAGATAGATGAATTTGGAACTCTAAATCCAACATGGTTTGTAGTAGCTCTTTGAATCTGACTAAATAAAGGAGTTCTCAGTTTTGTCTCTATGGTTTGTTTCTTCTTCAAGTAGCCCTAGGCACAGACTGTGGAAAAGCACTTTCATTGAGAGGGGGTGCCAAGCTTCTAAGAAATAACGAGTTTCGAAATAACAGCAAATATTTTTTCACCCAAATTTGATGATTCTTGGAGGTAATGATCAGTACACCAATCCCACTTGGCTCACGAAATTTTGTTCTTCTAGTTTGAAGCTTTCGTGTACAGTAACAGTTTTTATATTTAGGTTTCCCTTTGTTCTCTCGTATTTAGATAGACGAATTTGGAACTCTAAATCCAACATGGTTTTAGTAGCTCTTTGAAACTTGACAAAATAAAGGATTTCTCAGTTTTGTCTCTATGGTTTGTTTCCTCTTCAAGTAGCCCTAGGCACAGACTGAGGAAAAGCACTTTCATTGAGAGGTGTTGCCAAGCTTCTAAGAAATTACGAGTTTCCGAAATACCAGCAAATATTTTTTCACCCAATCTTGATGATACTTGGTGCTAATGATCAGTACACAAATCCCACTTGGCTCACCAAATTTTGTTCTTCTAAGTTGAAGCGTTCGTCTACAGTAGCAGTTTTTATATTTAGGTTTCCCTCTGTTCTCTCCTATATAGAAAGATGAATTTGGAACTATAAATCCAACATGGTTTGTAGTAGCTCTTTGAAACTTGACAAAATAAAGGAGTTCTCAGTTTTGTCGCTATGGTTTGTTTCCTCTTCAAGTAGCCCTAGGCACAGACTGTGAAAAAGCACTTTAATTGAGAGGGGTTCCCAAGTTTCTAAGAAATAACGAGTTTCCGAAATACCAGCAAATATTTTTTCACCCAATCTTGTTGATACTTGGTGGTAATGATCAGTACACAAATCCCACTTGGCTCACCAAATTTTGTTCTTCTAGGTTGAAGCGTTCGCTACAATAGCAGTTTTTATATTTAGGTTTCTCTCTGTTCTCTCCTATATAGATAGATGATTTTGGAACTCTAAATCCAACATGGTTTGTAGTAGGTCTTTGAAACTTGACAAAATAAAGGAGGTCTCAGATTTGTCTCTATGGTTTGTTTCCTCTTCAAGTAGCCGTAAGCACAGACTTTGGAAAAGCACTTTCATTGAGAGGGGTTGCCAAGCTTCTAAGAAATAAAGAGTTTCGAAATACCAGCAAATATTTTTTTCACCCAAATTTGATGATTCTTGGTGGTAATGATCAGTACACAAATCCCACTTGGCTCATGAAATTTTGTTCTTCTAGGTTGAAGCGTTCGTCTACAGTAGCAGTTTTTATATTTAAGTTTCCCTCGGTTCTCTCCTATATAGATAGATGAATTTGGAACTCTAAATCCAACATGGTTTGTAGTAGCTCTTTGAAACTTGACAAAATAAAGGAATTCTCAGATTTGCCTCTATGGTTTGTTTCCTCTTAAAGTAGCCCTAGGCACAGACTGTGGAATAGCACTTTCATTGAGAGGGGTTGCCAAGCTTCTAAGTAATAACGAGTTTCCGAAATACCAGCAAATATTTTTTCACCCAATCTTGATGATACTTGGTGGTAATGATCAGTACACAAATCCCACTTGGCTTACCAAATTTTGTTCTTCTAGGTTGAAGCGTTCGTCTACAGTAGCAGTTTTTATATTTAAGTTTCCCTCGGTTCTCTCCTATATAGATAGATGAATTTGGAACTCTAAATCCAACATGGTTTGTAGTAGCTCTTTGAAACTTGACAAAATAAAGGAGTTCTCCGATTTTTCTCTCTGGTTTGTTTCCTCTTCAAGTAGCCCTAGGCACAGACTGTGGAAAGCACTTTCATTGAGATTGGTTGCCAAGCTTCTAAGAAATAACGAGTTTCCGAAATACCAGCAAATATTATTTCACACAATCTTGTTGATACTTCGTGGTAATGATCAGTACACAAATCCCACTTGGCTCACCAAATTTTGTTCTTCTAGGTTGAAGCGTTCGTCTACAGTAGCAGTTTTTATATTTAGGTTTCCCTTTGTTCTCTCCTATATAGATAGATGAATTTGGAACTCTAAATCCAACATGGTTTGTAGTAGCTCTTTGAATCTGACAAAATAAAGGAGTTCTCAGTTTTGTCTCTATGGTTTGTTTCTTCTTCAAGTAGCCCTAGGCACAGACTGTGGAAAAGCACTTTCATTGAGAGGGGTTGCCAAGCTTCTAAGAAATAACGAGTTTCGAAATAACAGCAAATATTTTTTCACCCAAATTTGATGATTCTTGGTGGTAATGATCAGTACACAAATCCCACTTGGCTCACGAAATTTTGTTCTTCTAGTTTGAAGCTTTCGTGTACAGTAGCAGTTTTTATATTTAGGTTTCCATTTGTTCTCTCGTATTTAGATAGACGAATTTGGAACTCTAAATCCAACATGGTTTTAGTAGCTCTTTGAAACTTGACAAAATAAAGGATTTCTCAGTTTTGTATCTATGGTTTGTTTCCTCTTCAAGTAGCCCTAGGCACAGACTGAGGAAAAGCACTTTCATTGAGAGGTGTTGCCAAGCTTCTAAGAAATTACGAGTTTCCGAAATACCAGCAAATATTTTTTCACCCAATCTTGATGATACTTGGTGCTAATGATCAGTACACAAATCCCACTTGGCTCACCAAATTTTGTTCTTCTAAGTTGAAGCGTTCGTCTACAGTAGCAGTTTTTATATTTAGGTTTCCCTCTGTTCTCTCCTATATAGAAAGATGAATTTGGAACTATAAATCCAACATGGTTTGTAGTAGCTCTTTGAAACTTGACAAAATAAAGGAGTTCTCAGTTTTGTCGCTATGGTTTGTTTCCTCTTCAAGTAGCCTTAGGCACAGACTGTGAAAAAGCACTTTAATTGAGAGGGGTTCCCAAGTTTCTAAGAAATAACGAGTTTCCGAAATACCAGCAAATATTTTTTCACCCAATCTTGTTGATACTTGGTGGTAATGATCAGTACACAAATCCCACTTGGCTCACCAAATTTTGTTCTACTAGGTTGAAGCGTTCGCTACAGTAGCAGTTTTTATATTTAGGTTTCTCTCTGTTCTCTCCTATATAGATAGATGAATTTGGAACTCTAAATCCAACATGGTTTGTAGTAGGTCTTTGAAACTTGACAAAATAAAGGAGGTCTCAGATTTGTCTCTATGGTTTGTTTCCTCTTCAAGTAGCCGTAAGCACAGACTTTGGAAAAGCACTTTCATTGAGAGGGGTTGCCAAGCTTCTAAGAAATAAAGAGTTTCGAAATACCAGCAAATATTTTTTTCACCCAAATTTGATGATTCTTGGTGGTAATGATCAGTACACAAATCCCACTTGGCTCACGAAATTTTGTTCTTCTAGGTTGAAGCGTTCGTCTACAGTAGCAGTTTTTATATTTAAGTTTCGCTCGGTTCTCTCCTATATAGATAGATGAATTTGGAACTCTAAATCCAACATGGTTTGTAGTAGCACTTTGAAACTTGACAAAATAAAGGAGTTCTCAGATTTTTCTCTATGCTTTGTTTCCTCTTCAAGTAGCCCTAGGCACAGACTTTGGAACAGCGCTTTCATTGAGAGGGGTTGCCAAGCTTCTAAGAAATAACGAGTTTCGAAATAACAGCAAATATTTTTTCACCCAAATTTGATGATCCTTGGTGGTAATGATCAGTACACAAATCCCATTTGGCTCACGAAATTTTGTTCTTCTAGTTTGAAGCTTTCGTCTACAGTAGCAGTTTTTATATTTAGGTTTCCCTTTGTTCTCTCGTATATAGATAGATGAATTTGGAACTCTAAATCCAACATGGTTTTTAGTAGCTCTTTGAAACTTGACAAAATAAAGGAGTTCTCAGTTTTGTCTCTATGGTTTGTTTCCTCTTCAAGTAGCCCTAGGCACAGACTGTGGAAAGCACTTTCATTGAGAGGGGTTGCCAAGATTCTAAGAAATAACGAGTTTCCGAAATACCAGCAAATATTTTTTCACCCAATCTTGATGATACTTGGTGGTAATGATCAGTACACAAATCCCACTTGGCTCAACAAATTTTGTTCTTCTAGGTTGAAGCGTTCGTCTACAGTAGCAGTTTTTATATTTAGGTTTCCCTCTCTTCTCTCCCATATAGATAGATGAATTTGGATCTCTAAATCCAACATGGTTTGTAGTAGCTCATTGAAACTTGACAAAATAAAGGAGTTCTCAGTTTTGTCTCTATGGTTTGTTTCCTCTTCAAGTAGCCCTAGGCACAGATTGTGGAAAGCACTTTCATTGAGATTGGTGGCCAAGCTTCTAAGAAATAACGAGTTTCCGAAATACCAGCAAATATTTTTTCACACAATCTTTTTGATACTTGGTGGTAATGATCAGTACACAAATCTCACTTGGCTCACCAAATTTTGTTCTTCTAGGTTGAAGCGTTCGTCTACAGTAGCAGTTTTTATATTTAGGTTTCTCTATGTTCTCTCCTATATAGATAGATGAATTTGGAACTCTAAATCCAACATGGTTTGTAGTAGCTCTTTGAAACTTGAAAAAATAAAGGAGTTCTCCAATTTTTCTCTATGGTTTGTTTCCTCTTCAAGTAGCCCTAGGCACAGACTTTGGAAAAGCACTTTCATTGAGAGGGGTTGCCAAGCTTCTAAGAAATAACGAGTTTCCGAAATACCAGCAAATATTTTTTCACCCAATCTTGATGATACTTGGAGCTAATGATCAGTACACAAATCCCACTTGGCTCACGAAATTTTCTTCTTCTTGGTTGAAGCGTTCGTCTACAGTAGCAGTTTTTATATTTAGGTTTCCCTCTGTTCTCTCCTATATAGAAAGATGAATTTGGAACTGTAAATCCAAAATGGTTTGTAGTAGCTCTTTGAAACTTGACAAAATAAAGGAGTTCTCAGTTTTGTGTCTATGGTTTGTTTCCTCTTCAAGTAGCCCTAGGCACAGACTGTGGAAAGCACTTTCATTGAGATGGGTTGCCAAGCTTCTAAGAAATAACGAGTTTCCGAAATACCAGCAAATATTTTTTCACCCAATCTTGATGATATTTGGTGGTAATGATCAGTACACAAATCCAACTTGGCTTACCAAATTTTGTTCTTCTAGGTTGAAGCGTTCGTCTACAGTAGCAGTTTTTATATTTAAGTTTCCCTCGGTTCTCTCCTATATAGATAGATGAATTTGGAACTCTAAATCCAACATGGTTTGTAGTAGCTCTTTGAAACTTGACAAAATAAAGGAGTTCCCAGATTTGCCTCTATGGTTTGTTTCCTCTTCAAGTAGCCCTAGGCACAGACTGTGGAAAAGCACTTTCATTGAGATGGGTTGCCAAGCTTCTAAGAAATAACGAGTTTCCGAAATACCAGCAAATATTTTTTCACACAATCTTGTTGATACATGGTGGTAATGATCAGTACACAAATCCCAATTGGCTCACCAAATTTTGTTCTTCTAGGTTGAAGCGTTCGTCTACAGTAGCAGTTTTTATATTTAGGTTTCTCTCTGTTCTCTCCTATATAGATAGATGAATTTGGAACTCTAAATCCAACAGGGTTTGTATTAGCTCTTTGAAACTTGACAAAATAAAGAAGGTCTCAGATTTGTCTCTATGGTTTGTTTCCTTTTCAAGTAGCCCTATGCACAGACTGTGGAAAAGCACTTTAATTGAGAGGGGTTCCCAAGCTTCTAAGAAATAACGAGTTTCGAAATACCAGCAAATATTTTTTCACCCAAAGTTGATGATTCCTGGTGATAATGATCACTACACAAATCCCACTTGGCTCACGAAATTTTGTTCTTCTAGTTTGAAGCTTTCGTCTACAGTAGCAGTTTTTATATTTAGGTTTCCCTTTGTTCTCTCATATATAGATAGATGAATTTGGAACTCTAAATCCAACATGGTTTGTAGTAGCTCTTTGAAACTTGACAAAATAAAGGAATTCTCAGATTTGCCTCTATGGTTTGTTTCCTCTTAAAGTAGCTCTAGGCACAGACTGTGGAATAGCACTTTCTTTGAGAGGGGTTGCCAAGCTTCTAAGAAATAACGAGTTTCCGAAATACCAGCAAATATTTTTTCACCCAATCTTGATGATATTTGGTGGTAATGATCGGTACACAAATCCCACTTGGCTTACCAAATTTTGTTCTTCTAGGTTGAAGCGTTCGTCTACAGTAGCAGTTTTTATATTTAAGTTTCCCTCGGTTCTCTCCTATATAGATAGATGAATTTGGAACTCTAAATACAACATGGTTTGTAGTAGCTCTTTGAAACTTGACAAAATAAAGGAGTTCTCAGATTTGCCTCTATGGTTTGTTTCCTCTTCAAGTAGTCCTAGGCACAGACTGTGGAAAAGCACTTTCATTGAGAGGGGTTGCCAAGCTTCTAAGAAATAACGAGTTTCCGAAATACCAGCAAATATTTTTCACCCAATCTTGATGATACTTTTTGCTAATGATCAGTACACATATCCCACTTGGCTCACCAAATTTAGTTCTTCTAGGTTGAAGCGTTCGTGTACAGTAGCAGTTTTTATATTTAGGTTTTCCTCTGTTCTCTCCTATACAGATAGATGAATTTGGAACTCTAAATCCAACATGGTTTGTAGTAGCTCTTTGAAACTTGACAAAATAAAGGAGTTCTCAGTTTTGTCTCTATGGTTTGTTTCCTCTTCAAGTAGCCCTAGGCACAGACTGTGGAAAGCACTTTCATTGAGATTGGTTGCCAAGCTTCTAAGAAAAAACGAGTTTCCGAAATACCAGCAAATATTATTTCACACAATCTTGTTGATACTTGGTGGTAATGATCAGTATACAAATTCCACTTGGCTCACCAAATTTTGTTCTTCTAGGTTGAAGCGTTCGCTACAGTAGCAGTTTTTATATTTAGGTTTCTCTCTGTTCTCTCCTATATAGATAGATGAATTTGGAACTCTAAATCCAACATGGTTTGTAGTAGCTCTTTGAAACTTGACAAAATAAAGGAGGTCTCAGATTTTTCTCTATGGTTTGTTTCCTCTTCAAGTAGCCGTAGGCACAGACTGTGGGAAAGCACTTTCATTGAGAGGGGTTGCCAAGCTTCTAAGAAATAACGAGTTTCGAAATACCAGCAAATATTTTTTCACCCAAATTTGATGATTCTTGGTGGTAATGATCAGTACACAAATCCCACTTGGCTCACGAAATTTTGTTCTTCTAGGTTGAAGCGTTCGTCTACAGTAGCAGTTTTTATATTTAAGTTTCCCTCGGTTCTCTCCTATATAGATAGATGAATTTGGAACTCTAAATCCAACATGGTTTGTAGTAGCTCTTTGAAACTTGACAAAATAAATTAGTTCTCCGATTTTTCTCTATGGTTTGTTTCCTCTTCAAGTAGCCCTAGGCACAGACTGTGGAAAGCACTTTCATTGAGATGGGTTGCCAAGCTTCTAAGAAATAACGAGTTTCCGAAATACCAGCAAATATTTTTTCACACAAATTTGTTGATACTTGGTGATAATGATCAGTACACAAATCCCACTTGGCTCACCAAATTTTGTTCTTCTAGGTTGAAGCGTTCGTCTACAGTAGCAGTTTTTATACTTAGGTTTCTCTCTGTTCTCTCCTATATAGATAGATGAATTTGGAACTCTAAATACAACATGGTTTGTAGTAGCTCTTTGAAACTTGACAAAATAAAGGAGGTCTCAGATTTGTCTCTATGGTTTGTTTCCTCTTCAAGTAGCCCTAGGCACAGACTTTGGAAAAGCACTTTCATTGAGAGGGGTTGCCAAGCTTCTAAGAAATAACGAGTTTCCGAAATACCAGCAAATATTTTTTCACCCAATCTTGATGGTACTTGGAGCTAATGATCAGTACACAAATCCCACTTGGCTCACCAAATTTTGTTCTTCTTGGTTGAAGCGTTCGTCTACAGTAGCAGTTTTTATATTTAGGTTTCACTCTGTTCTCTCCTAGATAGAAAGATGAATTTGGAACTCTAAATCCAACATGGTTTGTAGTAGCTCTTTGAAACTTGACAAAATAAAGGAGTTCTCAGTTTTGTCTCTATGGTTGTTTCCTCTTCAAGTAGCCCTAGGCACAGACTGTGGAAAGCACTTTCATTGAGATGGGTTGCCAAGCTTCTAAGAAATAACGAGTTTCCGAAATAACAGCAAATATTTTTTCACCCAATCTTGATGATACTTGGAGCTAATGATCAGTACACAAATCCCACTTGGCTCACCAAATTTTGTTCTTCTTGGTTGAAGCGTTCGTCTACAGTAGCAGTTTTTATATTTAGGTTTCCCTCTGTTCTCTCCTATATAGAAAGATGAATTTGGAACTCTAAATCCAACATGGTTTGTAGTAGCTCTTTGGAACTTGACAAAATAAAGGAGTTCTCAGTTTTGTCTCTATGGTTTGTTTCCTCTTCAAGTAGCCCTAGGCACAGACTGTGGAAAGCACTTTCATTGAGATGGGTTGCCAAGCTTCTAAGAAATAACGAGTTTCCGAAATACCAGCAAATATTTTTTCACACAATCTTGTTGATACTTGGTGGTAATGATCAGTACACAAATCACACTTGGCTCACCAAATTTTGTTCTTCTAGGTTGAAGCGTTCGTCTACAGTAGCAGTTTTTATATTTAGGTTTCTCTCTGTTCTCTCCTATATAGATAGATGAATTTGGAACTCTAAATCCAACAGGGTTTGTAGTAGCTCTTTGAAACTTGACAAAATAAAGAAGGTCTCAGATTTGTCTCTATGGTTTGTTTCCTTTTCAAGTAGCCCTAGGCACAGACTGTGGAAAAGCACTTTAATTGAGATGGGTTGCCAAGCTTCTAAGAAATAACGAGTTTTGAAATACCAGCAAATATTTTTTCACCCAAATTTGATGATTCTTGGTGGTAATGATCAGTACACAAATCCCACTTGGCTCACGAAATTTTGTTCTTCTAGTTTGAAGCTTTCGTCTACAGTAGCAGTTTTTATATTTAGGTTTCCCTTTGTTCTCTCATATATAGATAGATGAATTTGGAACTCTAAATCCAACATGGTTTGTAGTAGCTCTTTGAAACTTGAAAAAATAAAGGAATTCTCAGATTTTTCTCTATGGTTCGTTTCCTCTTAAAGTAGCCCTAGGCACAGACTGTGGAATAGCACTTTCATTGAGAGGGGTTGCCAAGCTTCTAAGTAATAACGAGTTTCCGAAATACCAGCAAATATTTTTTCACCCAATCTTGATGATACTTGGAGCTAATGATCAGTACACAAATCCCACTTGGCTCACCAAATTTTGTTCTTCTTGGTTGAAGCGTTCGTCTACAGTAGCAGTTTTTATATTTAGGTTTCCCTCTGTTCTCTCCTATATAGAAAGATGAATTTGGAACTCTAAATCCAACATGGTTTGTAGTAGCTCTTTGGAACTTGACAAAATAAAGGAGTTCTCAGTTTTGTCTCTATGGTTTGTTTCCTCTTCAAGTAGCCCTAGGCACAGACTGTGGAAAGCACTTTCATTGAGATGGGTTGCCAAGCTTCTAAGAAATAACGAGTTTACGAAATACCAGCAAATATTTTTTCACACAATCTTGTTGATACTTGGTGGTAATGATCAGTACACAAATCCCACTTGGCTCACCAAATTTTGTTCTTCTAGCTTGAAGCATTCGTCTACAGTAGCAGTTTTTATATTTAGGTTTCTCTCTGTTGTCTCCTATATAGATAGATGAATTTGGAACTCTAAATCCAACAGGGTTTGTAGTAGCTCTTTGAAACTTGACAAAATAAAGAAGGTCTCAGATTTGTCTCTATGGTTTGTTTCCTTTTCAAGTAGCCCTAGGCACAGACTGTGGAAAAGCACTTTAATTGAGAGGGGTTTCTAAGAAATAACGAATTTTGAAATACCAGCAAATATTTTTTCACCCAAATTTGATGATTCTTGGTGGTAATGATCAGTACACAAATCCCACTTGGATCACGAAATTTTGTTCTTCTAGTTTGAAGCTTTCGTCTACAGTAGCAGTTTTTATATTTAGGTTTCCCTTTGTTCTCTCAGATATAGATAGATGAATTTGGAACTCTAAATCCAACATGGTTTGTAGTAGCTCTTTGAAACTTGACAAAATAAAGGAATTCTCAGATTTGCCTCTATGGTTTGTTTCCTCTTAAAGTAGCCCTAGGCACAGACTGTGGAATAGCACTTTCATTGAGAGGGGTTGCCAAGCTTCTAAGTAATAACGAGTTTCCGAAATACCAGCAAATATTTTTTCACCCAATCTTGATGATACTTGGTGGTAATGATCAGTACACAAATCCCACTTGGCTTACCAAATTTTGTTCTTCTAGGTTGAAGCGTTCGTCTACAGTAGCAGTTTTTATATTTAAGTTTCCCTCGGTTCTCTCCTATATAGATAGATGAATTTGGAACTCTAAATCCAACATGGTTTGTAGTAGCTCTTTGAAACTTGACAAAATAAAGGAGTTCTCAGATTTGCCTCTATGGTTTGTTTCCTCTTCAAGTAGCCCTAGGCACAGACTGTGGAAAAGCACTTTCATTGAGAGGAGTTGCCAAGCTTCTAAGAAATAACGAGTTTCCGAAATACCAGCAAATATTTTTTCACCCAATCTTGTTGATACTTGTTGCTAATGATCAGTACACATATCCCACTTGGCTCACCAAATTTAGTTCTTCTAGGTTGAAGCGTTCGTGTCCAGTAGCAGTTTTTATATTTAGGTTTCCCTCTGTTCTCTCCTATACAGATAGATGAATTTGGAACTCTAAATCCAACATGGTTTGTAGTAGCTCTTTGAATCTTGACAAAATAAAGGAATTCTCAGATTTGCCTTTATGGTTTGTTTCCTCTTAAAGTAGCCCTAGGCACAGACTGTGGAATAGCACTTTCATTGAGAGGGGTTGCCAAGCTTCTAAGTAATAACGAGTTTCCGAAATACCAGCAAATATTTTTTCACCCAATCTTAATGATACTTGGTGGTAATGATCAGTACACAAATCCCACTTGGCTCACCAAATTTTGTTCTTCTAGGTTGAAGCGTTCGTCTACAGTAGCAGTTTATATATTTAGGTTTCCCTCTGTTCTCTCCTATATAGATAGATGAATTTGGAACTCTAAATCCAACATGGTTTGTAGTAGCTCTTTGAATCTGACAAAATAAAGGAGTTCTCAGTTTTGTCTCTATGGTTTGTTTCTTCTTCAAGTAGCCCTAGGCACAGACTGTGGAAAAGCACTTTCATTGAGAGGGGTTGCCAAGCTTCTAAGAAATAACGAGTTTCGAAATAACAGCAAATATTTTTTCACCCAAATTTGATGATTCTTGGTGGTAATGATCAGTACACAAATCCCACTTGGCTCACGAAATTTTGTTCTTCTAGTTTGAAGCTTTCGTGTACAGTAGCAGTTTTTATATTTAGGTTTCCCTTTGTTCTCTCGTATTTAGATAGACGAATTTGGAACTCTAAATCCAACATGGTTTTAGTAGCTCTTTGAAACTTGACAAAATAAAGGATTTCTCAGTTTTGTCTCTATGGTTTGTTTCCTCATCAAGTAGCCCTAGGCACAGACTGAGGAAAAGCACTTTCATTGAGAGGTGTTGCCAAGCTTCTAAGAAATTACGAGTTTCCGAAATACCAGCAAATATTTTTTCACCCAATCTGGATGATACTTGGTGCTAATGATCAGTACACAAATCCCACTTGGCTCACCAAATTTTGTTCTTCTAAGTTGAAGCGTTCGTCTACAGTAGCAGTTTTTATATTTAGGTTTCCCTCTGTTCTCTCCTATATAGAAAGATGAATTTGGAACTATAAATCCAACATGGTTTGTAGTAGCTCTTTGAAACTTGACAAAATAAAGGAGTTCTCAGTTTTGTCGCTATGGTTTGTTTCCTCTTCAAGTAGCCCTAGGCACAGACTGTGAAAAAGCACTTTAATTGAGATGGGTTGCCAAGCTTCTAAGAAATAACGAGTTTCCGAAATACCAGCAAATATTTTTCACCCAATCTTGATGATACTTTTTGCTAATGATCAGTACACATATCCCACTTGGCTCACCAAATTTAGTTCTTCTAGGTTGAAGCGTTCGTGTACAGTAGCAGTTTTTATATTTAGGTTTTCCTCTGTTCTCTCCTATACAGATAGATGAATTTGGAACTCTAAATCCAACATGGTTTGTAGTAGCTCTTTGAAACTTGACAAAATAAAGGAGTTCTCAGTTTTGTCTCTATGGTTTGTTTCCTCTTCAAGTAGCCCTAGGCACAGACTGTGGAAAGCACTTTCATTGAGATTGGTTGCCAAGCTTCTAAGAAAAAACGAGTTTCCGAAATACCAGCAAATATTATTTCACACAATCTTGTTGATACTTGGTGGTAATGATCAGTATACAAATTCCACTTGGCTCACCAAATTTTGTTCTTCTAGGTTGAAGCGTTCGCTACAGTAGCAGTTTTTATATTTAGGTTTCTCTCTGTTCTCTCCTATATAGATAGATGAATTTGGAACTCTAAATCCAACATGGTTTGTAGTAGCTCTTTGAAACTTGACAAAATAAAGGAGGTCTCAGATTTTTCTCTATGGTTTGTTTCCTCTTCAAGTAGCCGTAGGCACAGACTGTGGGAAAGCACTTTCATTGAGAGGGGTTGCCAAGCTTCTAAGAAATAACGAGTTTCGAAATACCAGCAAATATTTTTTCACCCAAATTTGATGATTCTTGGTGGTAATGATCAGTACACAAATCCCACTTGGCTCACGAAATTTTGTTCTTCTAGGTTGAAGCGTTCGTCTACAGTAGCAGTTTTTATATTTAAGTTTCCCTCGGTTCTCTCCTATATAGATAGATGAATTTGGAACTCTAAATCCAACATGGTTTGTAGTAGCTCTTTGAAACTTGACAAAATAAATTAGTTCTCCGATTTTTCTCTATGGTTTGTTTCCTCTTCAAGTAGCCCTAGGCACAGACTGTGGAAAGCACTTTCATTGAGATGGGTTGCCAAGCTTCTAAGAAATAACGAGTTTCCGAAATACCAGCAAATATTTTTTCACACAAATATGTTGATACTTGGTGATAATGATCAGTACACAAATCCCACTTGGCTCACCAAATTTTGTTCTTCTAGGTTGAAGCGTTCGTCTACAGTAGCAGTTTTTATACTTAGGTTTCTCTCTGTTCTCTCCTATATAGATAGATGAATTTGGAACTCTAAATACAACATGGTTTGTAGTAGCTCTTTGAAACTTGACAAAATAAAGGAGGTCTCAGATTTGTCTCTATGGTTTGTTTCCTCTTCAAGTAGCCCTAGGCACAGACTTTGGAAAAGCACTTTCATTGAGAGGGGTTGCCAAGCTTCTAAGAAATAACGAGTTTCCGAAATACCAGCAAATATTTTTTCACCCAATCTTGATGGTACTTGGAGCTAATGATCAGTACACAAATCCCACTTGGCTCACCAAATTTTGTTCTTCTTGGTTGAAGCGTTCGTCTACAGTAGCAGTTTTTATATTTAGGTTTCACTCTGTTCTCTCCTAGATAGAAAGATGAATTTGGAACTCTAAATCCAACATGGTTTGTAGTAGCTCTTTGAAACTTGACAAAATAAAGGAGTTCTCAGTTTTGTCTCTATGGTTGTTTCCTCTTCAAGTAGCCCTAGGCACAGACTGTGGAAAGCACTTTCATTGAGATGGGTTGCCAAGCTTCTAAGAAATAACGAGTTTCCGAAATAACAGCAAATATTTTTTCACCCAATCTTGATGATACTTGGAGCTAATGATCAGTACACAAATCCCACTTGGCTCACCAAATTTTGTTCTTCTTGGTTGAAGCGTTCGTCTACAGTAGCAGTTTTTATATTTAGGTTTCCCTCTGTTCTCTCCTATATAGAAAGATGAATTTGGAACTCTAAATCCAACATGGTTTGTAGTAGCTCTTTGGAACTTGACAAAATAAAGGAGTTCTCAGTTTTGTCTCTATGGTTTGTTTCCTCTTCAAGTAGCCCTAGGCACAGACTGTGGAAAGCACTTTCATTGAGATGGGTTGCCAAGCTTCTAAGAAATAACGAGTTTCCGAAATACCAGCAAATATTTTTTCACACAATCTTGTTGATACTTGGTGGTAATGATCAGTACACAAATCACACTTGGCTCACCAAATTTTGTTCTTCTAGGTTGAAGCGTTCGTCTACAGTAGCAGTTTTTATATTTAGGTTTCTCTCTGTTCTCTCCTATATAGATAGATGAATTTGGAACTCTAAATCCAACAGGGTTTGTAGTAGCTCTTTGAAACTTGACAAAATAAAGAAGGTCTCAGATTTGTCTCTATGGTTTGTTTCCTTTTCAAGTAGCCCTAGGCACAGACTGTGGAAAAGCACTTTAATTGAGATGGGTTGCCAAGCTTCTAAGAAATAACGAGTTTTGAGATACCAGCAAATATTTTTTCACCCAAATTTGATGATTCTTGGTGGTAATGATCAGTACACAAATCCCACTTGGCTCACGAAATTTTGTTCTTCTAGTTTGAAGCTTTCGTCTACAGTAGCAGTTTTTATATTTAGGTTTCCCTTTGTTCTCTCATATATAGATAGATGAATTTGGAACTCTAAATCCAACATGGTTTGTAGTAGCTCTTTGAAACTTGAAAAAATAAAGGAATTCTCAGATTTTTCTCTATGGTTCGTTTCCTCTTAAAGTAGCCCTAGGCACAGACTGTGGAATAGCACTTTCATTGAGAGGGGTTGCCAAGCTTCTAAGTAATAACGAGTTTCCGAAATACCAGCAAATATTTTTTCACCCAATCTTGATGATACTTGGAGCTAATGATCAGTACACAAATCCCACTTGGCTCACCAAATTTTGTTCTTCTTGGTTGAAGCGTTCGTCTACAGTAGCAGTTTTTATATTTAGGTTTCCCTCTGTTCTCTCCTATATAGAAAGATGAATTTGGAACTCTAAATCCAACATGGTTTGTAGTAGCTCTTTGGAACTTGACAAAATAAAGGAGTTCTCAGTTTTGTCTCTATGGTTTGTTTCCTCTTCAAGTAGCCCTAGGCACAGACTGTGGAAAGCACTTTCATTGAGATGGGTTGCCAAGCTTCTAAGAAATAACGAGTTTACGAAATACCAGCAAATATTTTTTCACACAATCTTGTTGATACTTGGTGGTAATGATCAGTACACAAATCCCACTTGGCTCACCAAATTTTGTTCTTCTAGCTTGAAGCATTCGTCTACAGTAGCAGTTTTTATATTTAGGTTTCTCTCTGTTGTCTCCTATATAGATAGATGAATTTGGAACTCTAAATCCAACAGGGTTTGTAGTAGCTCTTTGAAACTTGACAAAATAAAGAAGGTCTCAGATTTGTCTCTATGGTTTGTTTCCTTTTCAAGTAGCCCTAGGCACAGACTGTGGAAAAGCACTTTAATTGAGAGGGGTTGCCAAGCTTCTAAGAAATAACGAATTTTGAAATACCAGCAAATATTTTTTCACCCAAATTTGATGATTCTTGGTGGTAATGATCAGTACACAAATCCCACTTGGATCACGAAATTTTGTTCTTCTAGTTTGAAGCTTTCGTCTACAGTAGCAGTTTTTATATTTAGGTTTCCCTTTGTTCTCTCAGATATAGATAGATGAATTTGGAACTCTAAATCCAACATGGTTTGTAGTAGCTCTTTGAAACTTGACAAAATAAAGGAATTCTCAGATTTGCCTCTATGGTTTGTTTCCTCTTAAAGTAGCCCTAGGCACAGACTGTGGAATAGCACTTTCATTGAGAGGGGTTGCCAAGCTTCTAAGTAATAACGAGTTTCCGAAATACCAGCAAATATTTTTTCACCCAATCTTGATGATACTTGGTGGTAATGATCAGTACACAAATCCCACTTGGCTTACCAAATTTTGTTCTTCTAGGTTGAAGCGTTCGTCTACAGTAGCAGTTTTTATATTTAAGTTTCCCTCGGTTCTCTCCTATATAGATAGATGAATTTGGAACTCTAAATCCAACATGGTTTGTAGTAGCTCTTTGAAACTTGACAAAATAAAGGAGTTCTCAGATTTGCCTCTATGGTTTGTTTCCTCTTCAAGTAGCCCTAGGCACAGACTGTGGAAAAGCACTTTCATTGAGAGGAGTTGCCAAGCTTCTAAGAAATAACGAGTTTCCGAAATACCAGCAAATATTTTTCACCCAATCTTGTTGATACTTGTTGCTAATGATCAGTACACATATCCCACTTGGCTCACCAAATTTAGTTCTTCTAGGTTGAAGCGTTCGTGTACAGTAGCAGTTTTTATATTTAGGTTTCCCTCTGTTCTCTCCTATACAGATAGATGAATTTGGAACTCTAAATCCAACATGGTTTGTAGTAGCTCTTTGAATCTTGACAAAATAAAGGAATTCTCAGATTTGCCTTTATGGTTTGTTTTCCTCTTAAAGTAGCCCTAGGCACAGACTGTGGAATAGCACTTTCATTGAGAGGGGTTGCCAAGCTTCTAAGTAATAACGAGTTTCCGAAATACCAGCAAATATTTTTTCACCCAATCTTAATGATACTTGGTGGTAATGATCAGTACACAAATCCCACTTGGCTCACCAAATTTTGTTCTTCTAGGTTGAAGCGTTCGTCTACAGTAGCAGTTTATATATTAGGTTTCCCTCTGTTCTCTCCTATATAGATAGATGAATTTGGAACTCTAAATCCAACATGGTTTGTAGTAGCTCTTTGAATCTGACAAAATAAAGGAGTTCTCAGTTTTGTCTCTATGGTTTGTTTCTTCTTCAAGTAGCCCTAGGCACAGACTGTGGAAAAGCACTTTCATTGAGAGGGGTTGCCAAGCTTCTAAGAAATAACGAGTTTCGAAATAACAGCAAATATTTTTCACCCAAATTTGATGATTCTTGGTGGTAATGATCAGTACACAAATCCCACTTGGCTCACGAAATTTTGTTCTTCTAGTTTGAAGCTTTCGTGTACAGTAGCAGTTTTTATATTTAGGTTTCCCTTTGTTCTCTCGTATTTAGATAGACGAATTTGGAACTCTAAATCCAACATGGTTTTAGTAGCTCTTTGAAAAC